>NW_027276876.1:0-34232 GCF_030028105.1 Mobula birostris | reverse complement strand
TGAGTTTCAGGGCATGAGATTCAGGACATGAGTTTCAGTGCATGTGTTTCAGTGCATGAGTTTGAGGGCAGGAGTTTCAAGGCATGAGATTCAGGGCATGAGATTCAGGCATGAGATTCAGGGCAGGATTTCAGGGCATGTAATTCAGATAATGAGTTTCTGGGCAGATGATTCAGGGCAGGAGTTTTAGGGCATGTGATTCAGGGCATCAGTTTCAGTGCATGAGCTTCAGGGCAGGAGTTTCAGGGTATGAGATTTAGGGCATGAGTTTCAGTGCATGAGATTCAGGGCTTGAGTTTCAGGGCATGAGGTTCAGGGCATGAGTTTCAGTGCATGAGATTCAGGGCATCAGTTTCAGGGCAGGAATTTCACGGCATGAGATTCAGGTCATGAGTTTCAGGGCAGGAGAATCAGTGCTTGAGTTTCAGGGTATGTAATTCAGGGCGTGAGTTTCAGTGCATGAGTTTGAGGGCAGAAGTTTCAAGGCATGAGATTCAGGGCATGAGTTTCAGGGCAGGAGAATCAGGGCTTGAGTATCAGGGCATGAGATTCACGGCATGAGTTTCAGGGCATGAGATTCAGGACAGGAGTTTCAAGGCATGAGATTCAGGGCATGAGTTTCAGTGCATGAGTTTCAGTGCATGAGTTTGAGGGCAGGAGTTTCAAGGCATGAGATTCAGGGCATGAGTGTCAGGGCATGAGATTCAGGGCAGGAATTTCAGGGCATGTGATTCAGATAATGAGTTTCTGGGCAGATAATTCAGGGCCGGAGTTTTAGGGCATGTGATTCAGGGAATGAGTTTCAGTGCATGAGATTCAGGGCTTGAGTTTCAGGGCATGAGATTCAGGACATGAGTTTCAGTGCATGTGTTTCAGTGCATGAGTTTGAGGGCAGGAGTTTCAAGGCATGAGATTCAGGGCATGAGATTCAGGGCATGAGATTCAGGGCAGGAATTTCAGGGCATGTAATTCAGATAATGAGTTTCTGGGCAGATGATTCAGGGCAGGAGTTTTAGGGCATGTGATTCAGGGCATCAGTTTCAGTGCATGAGCTTCAGGGCAGGAGTTTCAGGGTATGAGATTTAGGGCATGAGTTTCAGTGCATGAGATTCAGGGCTTGAGTTTCAGGGCATGAGGTTCAGGGCATGAGTTTCAGTGCATGAGATTCAGGGCATCAGTTTCAGGGCAGGAATTTCACGGCATGAGATTCAGGTCATGAGTTTCAGGGCAGGAGAATCAGTGCTTGAGTTTCAGGGTATGTAATTCAGGGCGTGAGTTTCAGTGCATGAGTTTGAGGGCAGAAGTTTCAAGGCATGAGATTCAGGGCATGAGTTTTAGGGTAGGTGTTTCAGTGCAAGAGTTTCAGGGCATGAGATTCAGGGCATGAGTTTCAGTGCAGGAATTTCAGGGCATGAGTTTCAGGGCAGGAGATTAACGGCTTGAGTTTAAGGTCATCAGATTTAGCGCGTGAGATTCCCTGCATGAGTTTCAGGGCAGAAGTTTCAGGGCATGAGATTCAGGGCATGAGTTTCAGGGCAGGAGAATCAGGGCTTGAGTTTCAGGGCATCAGATTCAGGGCATGAGTTTTAGGGCAGGAGTTTCAGGCATGTAATTCAGGGCGTGAGTTTCAGTGCATGAGATTGAGGGCAGGAATTTCAAGGCATGAGATTCAGGGCATGAGTTTCTGGGCAGATGATTCAGGGCAGGAGTTTTAGGGCATGTGATTCAGGTAATCAGTTTCAGTGCATGCGTTTCAGGGCAGGAGTTTCAGGGTATGAGATTTAGGGCATCAGTTTCAGTGCATGAGATTCAGGGCATGAGATTCAGGGCATGAGGTTCAGGACATTAATTTCAGGGCAGGAGATTCACGGCTTGAGTTTAAGGTCATGAGATTTCGCGCATGAGATTCAGTGCATGAGTTTCAATGCATGAGTTTGAGGACAGGAGTTTCAAGGCATGAGATTCAGGGCATGAGTTTCAGGGCAGGACAATAAGGGCTTGAGTTTCAGGGCATGAGATTCAGGGCATGAGTTTCAGGGCATGAATTTCAGGGCAGGAGTTTCAGGGCATGTAATTCAGGGCGTGAGTTTCAGGATATGAGTTTTAGTGCATGAGTTTGAAGGCAGGAGTTTCAAGGCATGAGATTCAGGGCATGAGTTTCAGGGCAGGAGAATCAGGCCTTGAGTTTCAGGGCATGGATTCAGGGCATGAGTTTCAGGGCATGAGATTCAGGACAGGAGTTTCAAGGCATGAGATTCAGGACATGAGTTTCAGTGCATGTGTTTCAGTGCATGAGTTTGAGGGCAGGAGTTTCAAGGCATGAGATTCAGGGCATGAGATTCAGGGCATGAGATTCAGGGCAGGAATTTCAGGGCATGTAATTCAGATAATGAGTTTCTGGGCAGATGATTCAGGGCAGGAGTTTTAGGGCATGTGATTCAGGGCATCAGTTTCAGTGCATGAGCTTCAGGGCAGGAGTTTCAGGGTATGAGATTTAGGGCATGAGTTTCAGTGCATGAGATTCAGGGCTTGAGTTTCAGGGCATGAGGTTCAGGCATGAGTTTCAGTGCATGAGATTCAGGGCATCAGTTTCAGGGCAGGAATTTCACGGCATGAGATTCAGGTCATGAGTTTCAGGGCAGGAGAATCAGTGCTTGAGTTTCAGGTATGTAATTCAGGGCGTGAGTTTCAGTGCATGAGTTTGAGGGCAGAAGTTTCAAGGCATGAGATTCAGGGCATGAGTTTCAGGGCAGGAGAATCAGGGCTTGAGTATCAGGGCATGAGATTCACGGCATGAGTTTCAGGGCATGAGATTCAGGACAGGAGTTTCAAGGCATGAGATTCAGGGCATGAGTTTCAGTGCATGAGTTTCAGTGCATGAGTTTGAGGGCAGGAGTTTCAAGGCATGAGATTCAGGGCATGAGTGTCAGGGCATGAGATTCAGGGCAGGAATTTCAGGGCATGTGATTCAGACAATGAGTTTCTGGGCAGATAATTCAGGGCCGGAGTTTTAGGGCATGTGATTCAGGGAATGAGTTTCAGTGCATGAGATTCAGGGCTTGAGTTTCAGGGCATGAGATTCAGGACATGAGTTTCAGTGCATGTGTTTCAGTGCATGAGTTTGAGGGCAGGAGTTTCAAGGCATGAGATTCAGGGCATGAGATTCAGGGCATGAGATTCAGCGCAGGAATTTCAGGGCATGTAATTCAGATAATGAGTTTCTGGGCAGATGATTCAGGGCAGGAGTTTTAGGGCATGTGATTCAGGGCATCAGTTTCAGTGCATGAGCTTCAGGGCAGGAGTTTCAGGGTATGAGATTTAGGGCATGAGTTTCAGTGCATGAGATTCAGGGCTTGAGTTTCAGGGCATGAGGTTCAGGGCATGAGTTTCAGTGCATGAGATTCAGGGCATCTGTTTCAGGGCAGGAATTTCACGGCATGAGATTCAGGTCATGAGTTTCAGGGCAGGAGAATCAGTGCTTGAGTTTCAGGGTATGTAATTCAGGGCGTGAGTTTCAGTGCATGAGTTTGAGGGCAGAAGTTTCAAGGCATGAGATTCAGGGCATGAGTTTCAGGGCAGGAGAATCAGGGCTTGAGTATCAGGGCATGAGATTCACGGCATGAGTTTCAGGGCATGAGATTCAGGACAGGAGTTTCAAGGCATGAGATTCAGGGCATGAGTTTCAGTGCATGAGTTTCAGTGCATGAGTTTGAGGCAGGAGTTTCAAGGCATGAGATTCAGGGCATGAGTGTCAGGGCATGAGATTCAGGGCAGGAATTTCAGGGCATGTGATTCAGGGAATGAGTTTCAGTGCATGAGATTCAGGGCTTGAGTTTCAGTGCATGAGTTTCAGTGCATGAGTTTGAGGGCAGGAGTTTCAAGGCATGAGATTCAGGGCATGAGTGTCAGGGCATGAGATTCAGGGCAGGAATTTCAGGGCATGTGATTCAGATAATGAGTTTCTGGGCAGATAATTCAGGGCCGGAGTTTTAGGGCATGTGATTCAGGGAATGAGTTTCAGTGAATGAGATTCAGGGCTTGAGTTTCAGGCATGAGGTTCAGGGCATGAGTTTCAGTGCATGAGATTCAGGTCATCAGTTTCAGGCAGGAGTTTCATTGCATGAGTTTCACGGCATGAGATTCAGGTTATTAGATTCAGGGCAGGAGTTTTAGGGTAAGTGTTTCAGTGCAAGAGTTTCAGGGCATGAGATTCAGGGCATGAGTTTCAAGGCAGGAGATTCAGGGCATGAGATTCGGGGCTTGAGTTTCAAAGCAGGTGTTTTAGGGCACGTATTTCAGTGCAGGAGTTTCAGGGCAGGGGATTCAGAGCATGAGTTTCAGTGCATGAGTTTGAGGGCTGGAGTTTAACGGCATGAGATTCATGGCATGAGTTTCAGGGCATGAGATTCAGGGCAGGAATTTCAGGGCATGTGATTCAGATGGCAGATGATTCAGGGCAGGAGTTTCAGGGGCAATGACATTCAGGGCATGAGTTTCAGGGCAGGAGATTCACGCCTTGAGTTTAAGGGTCATGAGATTTAGCGCATGAGATTCAGGGCATGAGTTTCAGGGCAGGAGATTCACGCCTTGAGTTTAAGGTCATGAGATTTAGCGCGTGAGATTCAGTGCATGAGTTTCAGTGCATGAGTTTGAAGGCAGGAGTTTCAAGGCATGAGATTCAGGGCATGAGGTTCAGGACTTTAATTTCAGGGCAGGAGATTCACGGCTTGAGTTTAAGGTCATGAGATTTCGCGCATGAGATTCAGTGCATGAGTTTCAGTGCATGAGTTTGAGGACAGGAGTTTCAAGGCATGAGATTCAGGGCATGAGTTTCAGGGCAGGACAATAAGGGCTTGAGTTTCAGGGCATGAGATTCAGGGCATGAGTTTCAGGGCATGAATTTCAGGGCAGGAGTTTCAGGGCATGTAATTCAGGGCGTGAGTTTCAGGATATGAGTTTTAGTGCATGAGTTTGAAGGCAGGAGTTTCAAGGCATGAGATTCAGGGCATCATGAGTTTGAAGGCAGGAGTTTCAAGGCATGAGATTCAGGGCATGAGTTTCAGGCATGTGATTCAGGGCAGGAATTTCAGGGCATGTGATTCAGATAATGAGTTTCTGGGCAGATGCTTCAGGGCAGGAGTTTCAAGGCATGAGATTCAGGGCATGAGTTTCAGTGCATGAGTTTCAGGGCATGAGATTCAGGGCAGGAATTTCAGGCATGTGATTCAGATAATGAGTTTCTGGCAGATGATTCAGGGCAGGAGTTTTAGGGCATGTGATTCAGGGCATGAGTTTCAGTGCATGAGCTTCAGGGCAGGAGTTTCAGGGCATGAGATTCAGGAAATGAGTTTCAGTGCATGAGTTTGAGGGCAGGAGTTTCAATGCATGAGATTGAAGGCATGAGTTTCAGGGCATGAGATTTAGGGCAGGAATTTCAGGGCATGTGATTCAGATAATGAGTTTCTGGGCAGATGATTCAGGGCAGGAGTTTTAGGGCATGTGATTCAGGGCATGAGTTTCTGTGCATGAGTTTCAGGCCAGGAGTTTCAGGGTATGAGATTCACTGCATGAGTTTCAGGGCATGAGTTTCAGTGCAGGAGTTTCAGGGCATGAGATTCAGGGCATGAGTTTCAGGCATGAGATTCAGGACAGGAGTTTCAAGGCATGAGATTCAGGGCATGAGTTTCAGTGCATGAGTTTCAGTGCATGAGTTTGAGGGCAGGAGTTTCAAGGCATGAGATTCAGGGCATGAGTTTCAGGGCATGAGATTCAGGCAGGAATTTCAGGGCATGTGATCAGATAATGAGTTTCTGGGGATATGATTCAGGGCAGGAGTTTTAGGGCATGTGATTCAGGGCATGAGTTTCAGTGCATGAATTTCAGTGCATGATTTTGAGGCAGGAGTTTCAAGGCATGAGATTCAGGGCATGAGTTTCAGGGCAGGAGAATCAGGGCTTGAGTTTCAGGCATGGGATTCAGGGCATGAGTTTCAGGGCATGAGATTCAGGACAGGAGTTTCAAGGCATGAGATTCAGGGCATGAGTTTCAGTGCATGAGTTTCAGTGCATGAGTTTGAGGGCAGGAGTTTCAAGGCATGAGATTCAGGGCAGGAGAATCAGGGCTTGAGTTTCAGGGCATGGGATTCAGGGCATGAGTTTTCAGGGCATGAGATTCAGGACAGGAGTTTCAAGGGATGAGATTTAGGGCATGATTTTCAGTGCATGAGATGCAGTGTATGAGTTTGAGGGCGGGAGTTTCAAGGCATGAGATTCAGGGCATGAGATTTAGGGCAGGAATTTCAGGGCATGTGATTCAGATAATGAGTTTCTGGGCAGATGATTCAGGGCAGGAGTTTTAGGGCATGTGATTCAGGGCATGAGTTTCAGTGCATGAGTTTCAGGGCAGGAGTTTCAGGGTATGAGATTCAGTGCATGAGTTTCAGGGCATGAGTTTCAGTGCATGAGTTTGAGGGCAGGAGTTTCAAGGCATGAGAGTCAGGGCATGAGTTTCAGGGCATGAGATTCAGGGCAGGAATTTCAGGGCATGTGATTCAGATAATGAGAGTCTGGGCAGATGCTTCAGGGCAGGAGTTTCAAGGCATGAGATTCAGGGCATGAGTTTCAGTGCATGAGTTTGAGGGCAGGAGTTTCAAGGCATGAGATTCAGGCATGAGTTTCAGGGCATGAGATTCAGGGCAGGAATTTCAGGGCATGTGATTCAGATAATGAGTTTCTGGGCAGATGATTCAGGGTTGGAGTTTTAGGGCATGTGATTCAGGGCATGAGTTTCAGTGCATGAGTTTCAGGGCAGGAGTTTCAGGGTATGAGATTCAGGGCATGAGTGTCAGTGCATGAGATTCAGGGCATCAGTTTCAGGGCAGGAGTTTCTGTGCATGAGTTTCACGGCATGAAATTCAGGGCATGAGATTCAGGCATGAGTTTTAGTGTAGGTGTTTCAGTACAAGAGTTTCAGGGCATGAGTTTTAGTGCAGGAGTTTCGGGGTATGAGATTTAGGGCATGAGTTTCAGTGCATGAGATTCAGGACTTGATTTTCAGGGCATGAGTTTCAGGGCAGGAATTTCAGGGCATGACATTCAGGGCATGTGTTTTAGGGCAGGTGTTTCAGTGCAAGAGTTTGAGGGCATGAGATTCAGTGCATGAGTTTCAAGGCAGGAGATTCAGGGCAGGAGATTCAGGGCATGAGATTCGGTGCTTGAGTTTCAAGGCAGGTGTTTTAGGGCACGTATTTCAGTGCAGGAGTTTCAGGGAAGGAGATTCAGAGCATGAGTTTCAGTGCATGAGTTTGAGGGCAGGAGTTTCACGGCATGAGATTCAGGGCATGACATTCAGGCATGAGTTTCAGGGCATGGGTTTCAGGTCTGTGGTTTCAGGGCTTGAGTTTCAGGGCAGCAGTTTCAGGGCAGGAGATTCAGGGCAGGAGATTCAGGGCAGGTGTTTCAGTGCAAGAGTTTCAGGGCATGTCTTTCAGTGCATGAGTTTCTGGGCAGGAGTTTCAGAGCTTGAGATTCAGGGCATGAGTTTCAAGGCAGGAGATTCACGGCTTGAGTTTAAGGTCATGAGATTTAGCGCATGAGATTCAGTGCATGAGATTCAGGGCATGAGGTTCAGGGCATGAGTGTCAGTGCATGAGATTCAGGGCATCAGTTTCAAGGCAGGAGTTTCAGTGCATGAGTTTCACGGCATGAGATTCAGGGCATGAGATTCAGGGCATGAGTTTTAGGGTAGGTGATTCAGTGCAAGATTTTCAGGGCATGAAATTCAGGGCATGAGTTTCAGGGTAGGAATTTCAGGGCATGACATTCAGGGCATGTGTTTTAGGGCAGCTGTTTCAGTGCAAGAGTTTGAGGGCATGAGATTCAGTGCATGAGTTTCAAGGCAGGTGTTTTAGGGCAAGTATTTCAGTGCAGGAGTTTCAGGGAAGGAGATTCAGAGCATGAGTTTGAGAGCAGGAGTTTCACGGCATTAGATTCAGGGCATGACATTCAGGGCATGAGTTTCAGGGCATGGGTTTCAGGTCTGTGGTTTCAGGGCTTGAGTTTCAGGGCAGGAGTTTCAGAGCTTGAGATTCAGGGCATGAGTTTCAAGGCAGGAGATTCACGGCTTGAGTTTAAGGTCATGAGATTTAGCGCATGAGATTCAGTGCATGAGTTTCAGGGCAGAAGTTTCAGGGCATGAGATTCAGGGCATGAGTTTCAGGGCATGAGTTTCAGTGAAGGAGTTTCAGGGCATGTAATTCAGGGCATGAGTTTCAATGCATGAGATTGAGGGCAGGAGTTTCAGGGCATGAGATTCAGGACATGAGTTTCAGGGCATGAGATTCAGGGCTTGAGTTTCAGGGCAGGAGAACCAGGGTTTGAGTTTCAGAGCATGATATTCAGGGGATGAGTTTCAGGACAGGAGATTCAGGGCATGAGTTTCAATGCATGAGTTTGAGGGCAGGGGTTTCAGGGCATGAGATTCAGGACATGAGTTTGAGGGCAGGAGTTTCAGGGAATGAGATTCAGGACATGAGCTTCAGGGCATGAGATTCAGTACATGAGTTTCAGGGCATGAGTTTCAGGTCTGTGGTTTCCGGGCTTGAGATTCAGCGCAGCAGTTTCAGAGCACAAGTTTCAGGGCATGAGATTCAGTTAATGAGATCCAGGACATGAGTTTCGGGGCATGTGTTTCAGGTCTGTGGTTTCAGGGCTGGAGTTTCAGGGCATGAGTTTCGGTGCATGAGTTTCAGTGCATGAGTTTGAGGGCAGGACTTTCAAGGCATGAGTTTCAGTGCATGAGTTTGAGGGCAGAAGTTTCAAGGCATGAGATTCAGGGCATGAGTTTCAGGGCAGGAGAATCAGGGCTTGAGTTTCAGGACATGAGATTCAGGGCATGAGTTTCAGGGCATGAGATTCAGGACAGGAGTTTCAAGGCATGAGATTCAGGGCATGAGTTTCGGTGCATGAGTTTCAGTGCATGAGTTTGAGGGCAGGAGGTTCAAGGCATGAGATTCAGGGCATGAGTGTCAGGGCAGGACAATAAGGGCTTGAGTTTCAGGGCATGAGATTCAGGGCATGAGTTTCAGGGCATGAGTTTCAGGGCAGGAGTTTCAGGGCATGTAATTCAGGGCGTGAGTTTCAGGATATGAGTTTTAGTGCATGAGTTTGAAGGCAGGAGTTTCAAGGCATGAGATTCAGGGCATGAGTTTCAGGGCAGGAGAATCAGGTCTTGAATTTCAGGGCATGGGATTCAGGGCATGAGTTTCAGGGCATGAGATTCAGGACAGGAGTTTCAAGGCATGAGATTCAGGACATGAGTTTCAGTGCATGAGTTTCAGTGCATGAGTTTGAGGGCAGGAGTTTCAAGGCATGAGATTCAGGGCATGAGATTCAGGGCATGAGATTCAGGGCATGAATTTCAGGGCATGTGATTCAGGGCATGAGTTTCAGGGCATGAGTTTCAGGGCAGGAGTTTCAGGGCATGAGATTCAGGGCATGAGTTTCAGGGCAGGACAATAAGGGCTTGAGTTTCAGGGCATGAGATTCAGGGCATGAGTTTCAGGGCATGAGTTTCAGGGCAGGAGTTTCAGGGCATGTAATTCAGGGCGTGAGTTTCAGGATATGAGTTTTAGTGCATGAGTTTGAAGGCAGGAGTTTCAAGGCATGAGATTCAGGGCATGAGTTTCAGGGCAGGAGAATCAGGTCTTGAATTTCAGGGCATGGGATTCAGGGCATGAGTTTCAGGGCATGAGATTCAGGACAGGAGTTTCAAGGCATGAGATTCAGGACATGAGTTTCAGTGCATGAGTTTCAGTGCATGAGTTTGAGGGCAGGAGTTTCAAGGCATGAGATTCAGGGCATGAGATTCAGGGCATGAGATTCAGGGCATGAATTTCAGGGCATGTGATTCAGATAATGAGTTTCTGGGCAGATGATTCAGGGCAGGAGTTTTAGGGCATGTGATTCAGGGCATCAGTTTCAGTGCATGAGCTTCAGGGCAGGAGTTTCAGGGTATGAGATTTAGGGCATGAGTTTCAGTGCATGAGATTCAGGGCTTGAGTTTCAGGGCATGAGGTTCAGGGCATGAGTTTCAGTGCATGAGATTCAGGGCATCAGTTTCAGGGCAGGAATTTCACGGCATGAGATTCAGGTCATGAGTTTCAGGGCAGGAGAATCAGTGCTTGAGTTTCAGGGTATGTAATTCAGGGCGTGAGTTTCAGTGCATGAGTTTGAGGGCAGAAGTTTCAAGGCATGAGATTCAGGGCATGAGTTTCAGGGCAGGAGAATCAGGGCTTGAGTATCAGGGCATGAGATTCACGGCATGAGTTTCAGGGCATGAGATTCAGGACAGGAGTTTCAAGGCATGAGATTCAGGGCATGAGTTTCAGTGCATGAGTTTCAGTGCATGAGTTTGAGGGCAGGAGTTTCAAGGCATGAGATTCAGGGCATGAGTGTCAGGGCATGAGATTCAGGGCAGGAATTTCAGGGCATGTGATTCAGATAATGAGTTTCTGGGCAGATAATTCAGGGCCGGAGTTTTAGGGCATGTGATTCAGGGAATGAGTTGCAGTGCATGAGATTCAGGGCTTGAGTTTCAGGGCATGAGGTTCAGGGCATGAGTTTCAGTGCATGAGATTCAGGGCATCAGTTTCAGGGCAGGAGTTTCATTGCATGAGTTTCACGGCATGAGATTCAGGTTATGAGATTCAGGGCAGGAGTTTTAGGGTAAGTGTTTCAGTGCAAGAGTTTCAGGGCATGAGATTCAGGGCATGAGTTTCAGGGCAGGAATTTCAGGGCATGACATTCAGGGCATGTGTTTTAGGGCTTGTGTTTCAGTGCAAGAGTTTGAGGGCATGAGATTCAGGGCATGAGTTTCAAGGCAGGAGATTCAGGGCATGAGATTCGGGGCTTGAGTTTCAAAGCAGGTGTTTTAGGGCACGTATTTCAGTGCAGGAGTTTCAGGGCAGGGGATTCAGAGCATGAGTTTCAGTGCATGAGTTTGAGGGCTGGAGTTTAACGGCATGAGATTCATGGCATGAGTTTCAGGGCATGAGATTCAGGGCAGGAATTTCAGGGCATGTGATTCAGATAATGAGTTTCTGGACAGATGATTCAGGGCAGGAGTTTCAGGGCATGACATTCAGGGCATGAGTTTCAGGGCAGGAGATTCACGCCTTGAGTTTAAGGTCATGAGATTTAGCGCATGAGATTCAGGGCATGAGTTTCAGGGCAGGAGATTCACGCCTTGAGTTTAAGGTCATGAGATTTAGCGCGTGAGATTCAGTGCATGAGTTTCAGTGCATGAGTTTGAGGGCAGGAGTTTCAAGGCATGAGATTCACGGCATGAGTTTCAGAGCATGAGATTCAAGGCATGAGTTTCAGGGCGTGAGTTTCAGGGCAGGAGTTTCAGGGCATGTAATTCAGGGCGTGAGTTTCAGGATATGAGATTCATGGCATGAGTTTCACGGCATGAGATTCAGGCCATGAGGTTCAGGGCATGAGTTTTAGGGTAGGTGTTTCAGTGCAAGAGTTTCAGGGCATGAGTTTCAGGGCATGAGTTTCAGGGCAGGAATTTCAGGGCATGACATACAGGGCATGAGTTTCAGGGCAGGAGATTCACGGCTTGAGTTTAAGGTCATGAGATTTAGCGCATGAGACTCAGTGCATGAGTTTCAGGGCAGAAGTTTCAGGGCATGAGATTCAGGGCATGAGTTTCAGGGCAGGACACTAAGGGCTTGAGGTTCAGGGCATGAGATTCAGGGCTCTAGTTTCAGGGCATGGGTTTCAGTGCAGGAGTTTCAGGGCATGTAATTCAGGGCGTGAGTTTCAGTGCATGAGTTTGACGGCAGGAGTTTCAAGGAATGAGATTCAGGGCATGAGTTTCAGGGCAGGAGAATCAGGGCTTGAGTTTGAGGGCTGGGGGTTTCAAGGAATGAGATTCAGGGCATGAGTTTCAGGGAATGAGATTCAGGGCAGGAATTTCAGGGCATGTGATTAAGATAATGAGTTTCTGGGAAGATGATTCAGGGCAGGAGTTTTAGGGCATGTGATTCAATGCATGAGTTTCTGTGCATGAGTTTCAGGGCAGGAGTTTCAGGGCATGAGGTTCAGGGCATGAGTTTCAGTGCATGAGATTCAGGGCTTGAGTTTCAGGGCATGAGGTTCAGGGCATGAGTTTCAGTGCATGAGATTCAGGGCATCAGTTTCAGGGCAGGAATTTCACGGCATGAGATTCAGGTCATGAGTTTCAGGGCAGGAGAATCAGTGCTTGAGTTTCAGGGTATGTAATTCAGGGCGTGAGTTTCAGTGCATGAGTTTGAGGGCAGAAGTTTCAAGGCATGAGATTCAGGGCATGAGTTTCAGGGCAGGAGAATCAGGGCTTGAGTATCAGGGCATGAGATTCACGGCATGAGTTTCAGGGCATGAGATTCAGGACAGGAGTTTCAAGGCATGAGATTCAGGGCATGAGTTTCAGTGCATGAGTTTCAGTGCATGAGTTTGAGGGCAGGAGTTTCAAGGCATGAGATTCAGGGCATGAGTGTCAGGGCATGAGATTCAGGGCAGGAATTTCAGGGCATGTGATTCAGATAATGAGTTTCTGGGCAGATAATTCAGGGCCGGAGTTTTAGGGCATGTGATTCAGGGAATGAGTTGCAGTGCATGAGATTCAGGGCTTGAGTTTCAGGGCATGAGGTTCAGGGCATGAGTTTCAGTGCATGAGATTCAGGGCATCAGTTTCAGGGCAGGAGTTTCATTGCATGAGTTTCACGGCATGAGATTCAGGTTATGAGATTCAGGGCAGGAGTTTTAGGGTAAGTGTTTCAGTGCAAGAGTTTCAGGGCATGAGATTCAGGGCATGAGTTTCAGGGCAGGAATTTCAGGGCATGACATTCAGGGCATGTGTTTTAGGGCTTGTGTTTCAGTGCAAGAGTTTGAGGGCATGAGATTCAGGGCATGAGTTTCAAGGCAGGAGATTCAGGGCATGAGATTCGGGGCTTGAGTTTCAAAGCAGGTGTTTTAGGGCAGGGGATTCAGAGCATGAGTTTCAGTGCATGAGTTTGAGGGCTGGAGTTTAACGGCATGAGATTCATGGCATGAGTTTCAGGGCATGAGATTCAGGGCAGGAATTTCAGGGCATGTGATTCAGATAATGAGTTTCTGGACAGATGATTCAGGGCAGGAGTTTCAGGGCATGACATTCAGGGCATGAGTTTCAGGGCAGGAGATTCACGCCTTGAGTTTAAGGTCATGAGATTTAGCGCATGAGATTCAGGGCATGAGTTTCAGGGCAGGAGATTCACGCCTTGAGTTTAAGGTCATGAGATTTAGCGCGTGAGATTCAGTGCATGAGTTTCAGTGCATGAGTTTGAGGGCAGGAGTTTCAAGGCATGAGATTCACGGCATGAGTTTCAGAGCATGAGATTCAAGGCATGAGTTTCAGGGCGTGAGTTTCAGGGCAGGAGTTTCAGGGCATGTAATTCAGGGCGTGAGTTTCAGGATATGAGATTCATGGCATGAGTTTCACGGCATGAGATTCAGGCCATGAGGTTCAGGGCATGAGTTTTAGGGTAGGTGTTTCAGTGCAAGAGTTTCAGGGCATGAGTTTCAGGGCATGAGTTTCAGGGCAGGAATTTCAGGGCATGACATACAGGGCATGAGTTTCAGGGCAGGAGATTCACGGCTTGAGTTTAAGGTCATGAGATTTAGCGCATGAGACTCAGTGCATGAGTTTCAGGGCAGAAGTTTCAGGGCATGAGATTCAGGGCATGAGTTTCAGGGCAGGACACTAAGGGCTTGAGGTTCAGGGCATGAGATTCAGGGCTCTAGTTTCAGGGCATGGGTTTCAGTGCAGGAGTTTCAGGGCATGTAATTCAGGGCGTGAGTTTCAGTGCATGAGTTTGACGGCAGGAGTTTCAAGGAATGAGATTCAGGGCATGAGTTTCAGGGCAGGAGAATCAGGGCTTGAGTTTGAGGGCTGGGGGTTTCAAGGAATGAGATTCAGGGCATGAGTTTCAGGGAATGAGATTCAGGGCAGGAATTTCAGGGCATGTGATTAAGATAATGAGTTTCTGGGAAGATGATTCAGGGCAGGAGTTTTAGGGCATGTGATTCAGGGCATGAGTTTCTGTGCATGAGTTTCAGGGCAGGAGTTTCAGGGCATGAGGTTCAGGGCATGAGTTTCAGTGCATGTGATTCAGGGCAGGAGTTTCAGTGCATGAGTTTCACGGCATGAGATTCAGGGCATGAGATTCAATGCATGAGTTTTAGGGTAGGTGTTTCAGTGCAAGAGTTTCAGGGCATGAGATTCAGGGCATGAGTTTCAGTGCAGGAATTTCAGGGCATGAGTTTCAGGGCAGGAGATTAACGGCTTGAGTTTAAGGTCATCAGATTTAGCGCGTGAGATTCCCTGCATGAGTTTCAGGGCAGAAGTTTCAGGGCATGAGATTCAGGGCATGAGTTTCAGGGCAGGAGAATCAGGGCTTGAGTTTCAGGGCATCAGATTCAGGGCATGAGTTTCAGGGCAGGAGTTTCAGGGCATGTAATTCAGGGCGTGAGTTTCAGTGCATGAGATTGAGGGCAGGAATTTCAAGGCATGAGATTCAGGGCATGAGTTTCTGGGCAGATGATTCAGGGCAGGAGTTTTAGGGCATGTGATTCAGGTAATGAGTTTCAGTGCATGCGTTTCAGGGCAGGAGTTTCAGGGTATGAGATTTAGGGCATGAGTTTCAGTGCATGGGATTCAGGGCATGAGGTTCAGGGCATGAGTTTCAGTGCTTGAGATTCAGGGCATCAGTTTCAGGGCAGGAGTTTTAGGGTAAGTGTTTCAGTGAAAGAGTTTCAGGGCATGAGATTCAGGGCATGAGTTTCAGTGCAGGAATTTCAGGGCATGAGTTTCAGGGCAGGAGATTAACGGCTTGAGTTTAAGGTCATCAGATTTAGCGCGTGAGATTCCCTGCATGAGTTTCAGGGCAGAAGTTTCAGGGCATGAGATTCAGGGCATGAGTTTCAGGGCAGGAGAATCAGGGCTTGAGTTTCAGGGCATCAGATTCAGGGCATGAGTTTCAGGGCAGGAGTTTCAGGGCATGTAATTCAGGGCGTGAGTTTCAGTGCATGAGATTGAGGGCAGGAATTTCAAGGCATGAGATTCAGGGCATGAGTTTCTGGGCAGATGATTCAGGGCAGGAGTTTTAGGGCATGTGATTCAGGTAATGAGTTTCAGTGCATGCGTTTCAGGGCAGGAGTTTCAGGGTATGAGATTTAGGGCATGAGTTTCAGTGCATGAGATTCAGGGCATGAGGTTCAGGGCATGAGTTTCAGTGCTTGAGATTCAGGGCATCAGTTTCAGGGCAGGAGTTTTAGGGTAAGTGTTTCAGTGAAAGAGTTTCAGGGCATGAGATTCAGGGCATGAGTTTCAGGGCAGGAATTTCAGGGCATGACATTCAGTACATGTGTTTTAAGGCAGGTGTTTCAGTGCAAGAGTTTGAGGGCATGAGATTCAGGGCATGAGTTTCAAGGCAGGAGATTCAGGGCAGGAGATTCAGGGCATGAGATTCGGGGCTTGAGTTTCAAGGCAGGTGTTTTAGGGCACGTATTTTAGTGCAGGAGTTTCAGGGCAGGGGATTCAGAGCATGAGTTTCAGTGCATTAGTTTCAGGGCATGAGATTCACGACATGAGTTTCAGGGCATGGGTTTCAGGTCTGTGGTTTCAGGGCTTGAGATTCAGGGCAGCAGTTTCAGGGCATGAGATTCAGGGTAGGTGATTCAGGGCAGGTGTTTCAGACCAAGAGTTTCAGTGCAAGAGTTTCAGGGCATTTCTTTCAGTGCATGAGTTTCAGGGCAGGAGATTAACGGCTTGAGTTCAAGGTCATGAGATTTAGCGCATGAGATTCAGTGCATGCGTTTCAGGGCAGAAGTTTCAGGGCATGAGATTCAGGGCATGAGTTTCAGTACAGGAGAATCGGGGCTAGAGTTTCAGGGCATGAGATTCAGGGCATGAGTTTCAGGGCATGAGATTTAGGGCAGGAATTTCAGGGCATGTGATTCAGATAATGAGTTTCTGGGCAGATGATTCAGGGCAGGAGTTTTAGGGCATGTGATTCAGGGCATGAGTTTCTGTGCATGAGTTTCAGGGCAGGAGTTTCATGGTATGAGATTCAGTGCATGAGTTTCAGGGCATGAGTTTCAGTGCGGGAGTTTCAGGGCATGAGATTCAGGGCATGAGTTTCAGGGCATGAGATTCAGGACAGGAGTTTCAAGGCATGAGATTTAGGGCATGAGTTTCAGTGCATGAGTTTCAGTGCATGATTTTGAGGCAGGAGTTTCAAGGCATGAGATTCAGGGCATGAGTTTCAGGGCAGGAGAATCAGGGCTTGAGTTTCAGGGCATGGGATTCAGGGCATGAGTTTCAGGGCATGAGATTCAGGACAGGAGTTTCAAGGCATGAGATTCAGGGCATGAGTTTCAGTGCATGAGTTTCAGTACATGAGTTTGAGGGCAGGAGTTTCAAGGCATGAGATTCAGGGCAGGAATTTCAGGGCATGTGATTCAGATAATGAGTTTCAGGGCAGTTGATTCAGGGCAGGAGTTTTAGGGCATGTGATTCAGGGCATGAGTTTCAGTGCATGAGTTTCAGTGCATGATTTTCTGGCAGGAGTTTCAAGGCATGAGATTCAGGGCATGAGTTTCAGGGCAGGAGAATCAGGGCTTGAGTTTCAGGGCATGGGATTCAGGGCATGAGTTTCAGGGCATGAGATTCAGGACAGGAGTTTCAAGGCATGAGATTCAGGGCATGAGTTTCAGTGCATGAGTTTCAGTGCATGAGTTTGAGGGCAGGAGTTTCAAGGCATGAGATTCAGGGCATGAGTTTCAGGGCATGAGATTTAGGGCAGGAATTTCAGGGCATGTTATTCAGATAATGAGTTTCTGGGCAGATGATTCAGGGCAGGAGTTTTATGGCATGTGATTCAGGGCATGAGTTTCAGTGCATGAGTTTCAGGGCAGGAGTTTCAGGGTATGAGATTCAGTGCATGAGTTTCAGGGCATGAGTTTCAGTGCATGAGTTTCATTGCATGAGTTTCAGTGCATCAGTTTGAGGGCAGGAATTTCAAAGCATGAGATTCAGGGCATGAGTTTCAGGGCATGTGATTCAGAGCAGGAATTTCAGGGCATGTGATTCAGATAATGAGTTTCTGGGCAGATGCTTCAGGGCAGGAGTTTCAAGGCATGAGATTCAGGGCATGAGTTTCAGTGCATGAGTTTCAGGGCATGAGATTCAGGGCAGGAATTTCAGGGCATGTGATTCAGATAATGAGTTTCTGGGCAGATGATTCAGGGCAGGAGTTTTAGGGCATGTGATTCAGGGCATGAGTTTCAGTGCATCAGCTTCAGGGCAGGAGTTTCAGGGCATGAGATTCAGGAAATGAGTTTCAGTGCATGAGTTTCAGTGCATGAGTTTGAGGGCAGGAGTTTCAATGCATGAGATTCAAGGCATGAGTTTCAGGGCATGAGATTTAGGGCAGGAATTTCAGGGCATGTGATTCAGATAATGAGTTTCTGGGCAGATGATTCAGGGCAGGAGTTTTAGGGCATGTGATTCAGGGCATGAGTTTCTGTGCATGAGTTTCAGGGCAGGAGTTTCAGGGTATGAGATTCACTGCATGAGTTTCAGGGAATGAGTTTCAGTGCAGGAGTTTCAGGGCATGAGATTCAGGGCATGAGTTTCAGGGCAGGGGTTTCAGGGCATGAGATTCAGGACATGAGTTTGAGGGCAGGAGTTTCAGGGAATGAGATTCAGGACATGAGCTTCAGGGCATGAGATTCAGTACATGAGTTTCAGGGCATGAGTTTCAGGTCTGTGGTTTCCGGGCTTGAGATTCAGCGCAGCAGTTTCAGAGCACAAGTTTCAGGGCATGAGATTCAGTTAATGAGATCCAGGACATGAGTTTCGGGGCATGTGTTTCAGGTCTGTGGTTTCAGGGCTGGAGTTTCAGGACATGAGTTTCGGTGCATGAGTTTCAGTGCATGAGTTTGAGGGCAGGACTTTCAAGGCATGAGTTTCAGTGCATGAGTTTGAGGGCAGAAGTTTCAAGGCATGAGATTCAGGGCATGAGTTTCAGGGCAGGAGAATCAGGGCTTGAGTTTCAGGACATGAGATTCAGGGCATGAGTTTCAGGGCATGAGATTCAGGACAGGAGTTTCAAGGCATGAGATTCAGGGCATGAGTTTCGGTGCATGAGTTTCAGTGCATGAGTTTGAGGGCAGGAGGTTCAAGGCATGAGATTCAGGGCATGAGTGTCAGGGCATGAGATTCAGGGCAGGAATTTCAGGGCATGTGATTCAGATAATGAGTTTCTGGGCAGATGATGCAGGGCAGAAGTTTTAGGGCATGTGATTCAGGGCATGAGATTCAGGGCATGAGTTTCAGGACATTAATTTCAGGGCAGGAGATTCACGGCTTGAGTTTAAGGTCATGAGATTTCGCGCATGAGATTCAGTGCATGAGTTTCAGTGCATGAGTTTGAGGGCAGGACTTTCAAGGCATGAGATTCAGGGCATGAGTTTCAGGGCAGGACAATAAGGGCTTGAGTTTCAGGGCATGAGATTCAGGGCATGAGTTTCAGGGCATGAGTTTCAGGGCAGGAGTTTCAGGGCATGTAATTCAGGGCGTGAGTTTCAGGATATGAGTTTTAGTGCATGAGTTTGAAGGCAGGAGTTTCAAGGCATGAGATTCAGGGCATGAGTTTCAGGGCAGGAGAATCAGGTCTTGAATTTCAGGGCATGGGATTCAGGGCATGAGTTTCAGGGCATGAGATTCAGGACAGGAGTTTCAAGGCATGAGATTCAGGACATGAGTTTCAGTGCATGAGTTTCAGTGCATGAGTTTGAGGGCAGGAGTTTCAAGGCATGAGATTCAGGGCATGAGATTCAGGGCATGAGATTCAGGGCAGGAATTTCAGGGCATGTGATTCAGATAATGAGTTTCTGGGCAGATGATTCAGGGCAGGAGTTTTAGGGCATGTGATTCAGGGCATCAGTTTCAGTGCATGAGCTTCAGGGCAGGAGTTTCAGGGTATGAGATTTAGGGCATGAGTTTCAGTGCATGAGATTCAGGGCTTGAGTTTCAGGGCATGAGGTTCAGGGCATGAGTTTCAGTGCATGAGATTCAGGGCATCAGTTTCAGGGCAGGAATTTCACGGCATGAGATTCAGGTCATGAGTTTCAGGGCAGGAGAATCAGTGCTTGAGTTTCAGGGTATGTAATTCAGGGCGTGAGTTTCAGTGCATGAGTTTGAGGGCAGAAGTTTCAAGGCATGAGATTCAGGGCATGAGTTTCAGGGCAGGAGAATCAGGGCTTGAGTATCAGGGCATGAGATTCACGGCATGAGTTTCAGGGCATGAGATTCAGGACAGGAGTTTCAAGGCATGAGATTCAGGGCATGAGTTTCAGTGCATGAGTTTCAGTGCATGAGTTTGAGGGCAGGAGTTTCAAGGCATGAGATTCAGGGCATGAGTGTCAGGGCATGAGATTCAGGGCAGGAATTTCAGGGCATGTGATTCAGATAATGAGTTTCTGGGCAGATAATTCAGGGCCGGAGTTTTAGGGCATGTGATTCAGGGAATGAGTTGCAGTGCATGAGATTCAGGGCTTGAGTTTCAGGGCATGAGGTTCAGGGCATGAGTTTCAGTGCATGAGATTCAGGGCATCAGTTTCAGGGCAGGAGTTTCATTGCATGAGTTTCACGGCATGAGATTCAGGTTATGAGATTCAGGGCAGGAGTTTTAGGGTAAGTGTTTCAGTGCAAGAGTTTCAGGGCATGAGATTCAGGGCATGAGTTTCAGGGCAGGAATTTCAGGGCATGACATTCAGGGCATGTGTTTTAGGGCTTGTGTTTCAGTGCAAGAGTTTGAGGGCATGAGATTCAGGGCATGAGTTTCAAGGCAGGAGATTCAGGGCATGAGATTCGGGGCTTGAGTTTCAAAGCAGGTGTTTTAGGGCACGTATTTCAGTGCAGGAGTTTCAGGGCAGGGGATTCAGAGCATGAGTTTCAGTGCATGAGTTTGAGGGCTGGAGTTTAACGGCATGAGATTCATGGCATGAGTTTCAGGGCATGAGATTCAGGGCAGGAATTTCAGGGCATGTGATTCAGATAATGAGTTTCTGGACAGATGATTCAGGGCAGGAGTTTCAGGGCATGACATTCAGGGCATGAGTTTCAGGGCAGGAGATTCACGCCTTGAGTTTAAGGTCATGAGATTTAGCGCATGAGATTCAGGGCATGAGTTTCAGGGCAGGAGATTCACGCCTTGAGTTTAAGGTCATGAGATTTAGCGCGTGAGATTCAGTGCATGAGTTTCAGTGCATGAGTTTGAGGGCAGGAGTTTCAAGGCATGAGATTCACGGCATGAGTTTCAGAGCATGAGATTCAAGGCATGAGTTTCAGGGCGTGAGTTTCAGGGCAGGAGTTTTAGGGCATGTAATTCAGGGCGTGAGTTTCAGGATATGAGATTCATGGCATGAGTTTCACGGCATGAGATTCAGGCCATGAGGTTCAGGGCATGAGTTTTAGGGTAGGTGTTTCAGTGCAAGAGTTTCAGGGCATGAGTTTCAGGGCATGAGTTTCAGGGCAGGAATTTCAGGGCATGACATACAGGGCATGAGTTTCAGGGCAGGAGATTCACGGCTTGAGTTTAAGGTCATGAGATTTAGCGCATGAGACTCAGTGCATGAGTTTCAGGGCAGAAGTTTCAGGGCATGAGATTCAGGGCATGAGTTTCAGGGCAGGACACTAAGGGCTTGAGGTTCAGGGCATGAGATTCAGGGCTCTAGTTTCAGGGCATGGGTTTCAGTGCAGGAGTTTCAGGGCATGTAATTCAGGGCGTGAGTTTCAGTGCATGAGTTTGACGGCAGGAGTTTCAAGGAATGAGATTCAGGGCATGAGTTTCAGGGCAGGAGAATCAGGGCTTGAGTTTGAGGGCTGGGGGTTTCAAGGAATGAGATTCAGGGCATGAGTTTCAGGGAATGAGATTCAGGGCAGGAATTTCAGGGCATGTGATTAAGATAATGAGTTTCTGGGAAGATGATTCAGGGCAGGAGTTTTAGGGCATGTGATTCAGGGCATGAGTTTCTGTGCATGAGTTTCAGGGCAGGAGTTTCAGGGCATGAGGTTCAGGGCATGAGTTTCAGTGCATGTGATTCAGGGCAGGAGTTTCAGTGCATGAGTTTCACGGCATGAGATTCAGGGCATGAGATTCAGTGCATGAGTTTTAGGGTAGGTGTTTCAGTGCAAGAGTTTCAGGGCATGAGATTCAGGGCATGAGTTTCAGTGCAGGAATTTCAGGGCATGAGTTTCAGGGCAGGAGATTAACGGCTTGAGTTTAAGGTCATCAGATTTAGCGCGTGAGATTCCCTGCATGAGTTTCAGGGCAGAAGTTTCAGGGCATGAGATTCAGGGCATGAGTTTCAGGGCAGGAGAATCAGGGCTTGAGTTTCAGGGCATCAGATTCAGGGCATGAGTTTCAGGGCAGGAGTTTCAGGGCATGTAATTCAGGGCGTGAGTTTCAGTGCATGAGATTGAGGGCAGGAATTTCAAGGCATGAGATTCAGGGCATGAGTTTCTGGGCAGATGATTCAGGGCAGGAGTTTTAGGGCATGTGATTCAGGTAATGAGTTTCAGTGCATGCGTTTCAGGGCAGGAGTTTCAGGGTATGAGATTTAGGGCATGAGTTTCAGTGCATGAGATTCAGGGCATGAGGTTCAGGGCATGAGTTTCAGTGCTTGAGATTCAGGGCATCAGTTTCAGGGCAGGAGTTTTAGGGTAAGTGTTTCAGTGAAAGAGTTTCAGGGCATGAGATTCAGGGCATGAGTTTCAGGGCAGGAATTTCAGGGCATGACATTCAGTACATGTGTTTTAAGGCAGGTGTTTCAGTGCAAGAGTTTGAGGGCATGAGATTCAGGGCATGAGTTTCAAGGCAGGAGATTCAGGGCAGGAGATTCAGGGCATGAGATTCGGGGCTTGAGTTTCAAGGCAGGTGTTTTAGGGCACGTATTTTAGTGCAGGAGTTTCAGGGCAGGGGATTCAGAGCATGAGTTTCAGTGCATTAGTTTCAGGGCATGAGATTCACGACATGAGTTTCAGGGCATGGGTTTCAGGTCTGTGGTTTCAGGGCTTGAGATTCAGGGCAGCAGTTTCAGGGCATGAGATTCAGGGTAGGTGATTCAGGGCAGGTGTTTCAGACCAAGAGTTTCAGTGCAAGAGTTTCAGGGCATTTCTTTCAGTGCATGAGTTTCAGGGCAGGAGATTAACGGCTTGAGTTCAAGGTCATGAGATTTAGCGCATGAGATTCAGTGCATGCGTTTCAGGGCAGAAGTTTCAGGGCATGAGATTCAGGGCATGAGTTTCAGTACAGGAGAATCGGGGCTAGAGTTTCAGGGCATGAGATTCAGGGCATGAGTTTCAGGGCATGAGATTTAGGGCAGGAATTTCAGGGCATGTGATTCAGATAATGAGTTTCTGGGCAGATGATTCAGGGCAGGAGTTTTAGGGCATGTGATTCAGGGCATGAGTTTCTGTGCATGAGTTTCAGGGCAGGAGTTTCATGGTATGAGATTCAGTGCATGAGTTTCAGGGCATGAGTTTCAGTGCGGGAGTTTCAGGGCATGAGATTCAGGGCATGAGTTTCAGGGCATGAGATTCAGGACAGGAGTTTCAAGGCATGAGATTTAGGGCATGAGTTTCAGTGCATGAGTTTCAGTGCATGATTTTGAGGCAGGAGTTTCAAGGCATGAGATTCAGGGCATGAGTTTCAGGGCAGGAGAATCAGGGCTTGAGTTTCAGGGCATGGGATTCAGGGCATGAGTTTCAGGGCATGAGATTCAGGACAGGAGTTTCAAGGCATGAGATTCAGGGCATGAGTTTCAGTGCATGAGTTTCAGTACATGAGTTTGAGGGCAGGAGTTTCAAGGCATGAGATTCAGGGCAGGAATTTCAGGGCATGTGATTCAGATAATGAGTTTCAGGGCAGTTGATTCAGGGCAGGAGTTTTAGGGCATGTGATTCAGGGCATGAGTTTCAGTGCATGAGTTTCAGTGCATGATTTTCTGGCAGGAGTTTCAAGGCATGAGATTCAGGGCATGAGTTTCAGGGCAGGAGAATCAGGGCTTGAGTTTCAGGGCATGGGATTCAAGGCATGAGTTTCAGGGCATGAGATTCAGGACAGGAGTTTCAAGGCATGAGATTCAGGGCATGAGTTTCAGTGCATGAGTTTCAGTGCATGAGTTTGAGGGCAGGAGTTTCAAGGCATGAGATTCAGGGCATGAGTTTCAGGGCATGAGATTTAGGGCAGGAATTTCAGGGCATGTTATTCAGATAATGAGTTTCTGGGCAGTTGATTCAGGGCAGGAGTTTTATGGCATGTGATTCAGGGCATGAGTTTCAGTGCATGAGTTTCAGGGCAGGAGTTTCAGGGTATGAGATTCAGTGCATGAGTTTCAGGGCATGAGTTTCAGTGCATGAGTTTCATTGCATGAGTTTCAGTGCATCAGTTTGAGGGCAGGAATTTCAAAGCATGAGATTCAGGGCATGAGTTTCAGGGCATGTGATTCAGAGCAGGAATTTCAGGGCATGTGATTCAGATAATGAGTTTCTGGGCAGATGCTTCAGGGCAGGAGTTTCAAGGCATGAGATTCAGGGCATGAGTTTCAGTGCATGAGTTTCAGGGCATGAGATTCAGGGCAGGAATTTCAGGGCATGTGATTCAGATAATGAGTTTCTGGGCAGATGATTCAGGGCAGGAGTTTTAGGGCATGTGATTCAGGGCATGAGTTTCAGTGCATCAGCTTCAGGGCAGGAGTTTCAGGGCATGAGATTCAGGAAATGAGTTTCAGTGCATGAGTTTCAGTGCATGAGTTTGAGGGCAGGAGTTTCAATGCATGAGATTCAAGGCATGAGTTTCAGGGCATGAGATTTAGGGCAGGAATTTCAGGGCATGTGATTCAGATAATGAGTTTCTGGGCAGATGATTCAGGGCAGGAGTTTTAGGGCATGTGATTCAGGGCATGAGTTTCTGTGCATGAGTTTCAGGGCAGGAGTTTCAGGGTATGAGATTCACTGCATGAGTTTCAGGGAATGAGTTTCAGTGCAGGAGTTTCAGGGCATGAGATTCAGGGCATGAGTTTCAGGGCATGAGATTCAGGACAGGAGTTTCAAGGCATGAGATTCAGGGCATGAGTTTCAGTGCATGAGTTTCAGTGCATGAGTTTGAGGGCAGGAGTTTCAAGGCATGAGATTCAGGGCATGAGTTTCAGGGCATGAGATTCAGGGCAGGAATTTCAGGGCATGTGATTCAGATAATGAGTTTCTGGGGATATGATTCAGGGCAGGAGTTTTAGGGCATGTGATTCAGGGCATGAGTTTCAGTGCATGAGTTTCAGTGCATGATTTTGAGGCAGGAGTTTCAAGGCATGAGATTCAGGGCATGAGTTTCAGGGCAGGAGAATCAGGGCTTGAGTTTCAGGGCATGGGATTCAGGGCATGAGTTTCAGGGCATGAGATTCAGGACAGGAGTTTCAAGGCATGAGATTCAGGGCATGAGTTTCAGTGCATGAGTTTCAGTGCATGAGTTTGAGGGCAGGAGTTTCAAGGCATGAGATTCAGGGCAGGAATTTCAGGGAATGTTATTCAGATAATGAGTTTCTGGGCAGATGATTCAGGGCAGGAGTTTTATGGCATGTGATTCAGGGCATGAGTTTCAGTGCATGAGTTTCAGGGCAGGAGTTTCAGGGTATGAGATTCAGTGCATGAGTTTCAGGGCATGAGTTTCAGTGCATGAGTTTCATTGCATGAGTTTCAGTGCATCAGTTTGAGGGCAGGAATTTCAAAGCATGAGATTCAGGGCATGAGTTTCAGGGCATGTGATTCAGGGCAGGAATTTCAGGGCATGTGATTCAGATAATGAGTTTCTGGACAGATGCTTCAGGGCAGGAGTTTCAAGGCATGAGATTCAGGGCATGAGTTTCAGTGCATGAGTTTCAGGGCATGAGATTCAGGGCAGGAATTTCAGGGCATGTGATTCAGATAATGAGTTTCTGGGCAGATGATTCAGGGCAGGAGTTTTAGGGCATGTGATTCAGGGCATGAGTTTCAGTGCATGAGCTTCAGGGCCGGAGTTTCAGGGCATGAGATTCAGGAAATGAGTTTCAGTGCATGAGTTTCAGTGCATGAGTTTGAGGGCAGGAGTTTCAATGCATGAGATTCAAGGCATGAGTTTCAGGGCATGAGATTTAGGGCAGGAATTTCAGGGCATGTGATTCAGATAATGAGTGTCTGGGCAGATGATTCAGGGCAGGAGTTTTAGGGCATGTGATTCAGGGCAGGAGTTTCTGTGCATGAGTTTCAGGGCAGGAGTTTCAGGGTATGAGATTCACTGCATGAGTTTCAGGGCATGAGTTTCAGTGCAGGAGTTTCAGGGCATGAGATTCAGTGCATGAGTTTCAGGGCATGAGATTCAGGACAGGAGTTTCAAGGCATGAGATTCAGGGCATGAGTTTCAGTGCATGAGTTTCAGTGCATGAGTTTGAGGGCAGGAGTTTCAAGGCATGAGATTCAGGGCATGAGTTTCAGGGCTTGAGATTCAGGGCAGGAATTTCAGGGCATGTGATTCAGATAATGAGTTTCTGGGGATATGATTCAGGGCAGGAGTTTTAGGGCATGTGATTCAGGGCATGAGTTTCAGTGCATGAGTTTCAGTGCATGATTTTGAGGCAGGAGTTTCAAGGCATGAGATTCAGGGCATGAGTTTCAGGGCAGGAGAATCAGGGCTTGAGTTTCAGGGCATGGGATTCAGGGCATGAGTTTCAGGGCATGAGATTCAGGACAGGAGTTTCAAGGCATGAGATTCAGGGCATGAGTTTCAGTGCATGAGTTTCAGTGCATGAGTTTGAGGGCAGGAGTTTCAAGGCATGAGATTCAGGGCAGGAATTTCAGGGAATGTGATTCAGATAATGAGTTTCTGGGCAGATGATTCAGGGTAAGAGTTTTAGGGCATGTGATTCAGTGCATGAGTTTCAGTGCATGAGTTTCAGTGCATGATTTTGAGGCAGGAGTTTCAAGGCATGAGATTCAGGGCATGAGTTTCAGGGCAGGAGAATCAGGGCTTGAGTTTCAGGGCATGGGATTCAGGGCATGAGTTTCAGGGCATGAGATTCAGGACAGGAGTTTCAAGGGATGAGATTTAGGGCATGATTTTCAGTGCATGAGATGCAGTGCATGAGTTTGAGGGCGGGAGTTTCAAGGCATGAGATTCAGGGCATGAGATTTAGGGCAGGAATTTCAGGGCATGTGATTCAGATAATGAGTTTCTGGGCAGATGATTCAGGGCAGGAGTTTTAGGGCATGTGATTCAGGGCATGAGTTTCAGTGCATGAGTTTCAGGGCAGGAGTTTCAGGGTATGAGATTCAGTGCATGAGTTTCAGGGCATGAGTTTCAGTGCATGAGTTTGAGGGCAGGAGTTTCAAGGCATGAGAGTCAGGGCATGAGTTTCAGGGCATGAGATTCAGGGCAGGAATTTCAGGGCATGTGATTCAGATAATGAGAGTCTGGGCAGATGCTTCAGGGCAGGAGTTTCAAGGCATGAGATTCAGGGCATGAGTTTCAGTGCATGAGTTTGAGGGCAGGAGTTTCAAGGCATAAGATTCAGGGCATGAGTTTCAGGGCATGAGATTCAGGGCAGGAATTTCAGGGCATGTGATTCAGATAATGAGTTTCTGGGCAGGTGATTCAGGGTTGGAGTTTTAGGGCATGTGATTCAGGGCATGAGTTTCAGTGCATGAGTTTCAGGGCAGGAGTTTCAGGGTATGAGATTCAGGGCATGAGTGTCAGTGCATGAGATTCAGGCATCAGTTTCAGGGCAGGAGTTTCTGTGCATGTGTTTCACGGCATGAAATTCAGGGCATGAGATTCAGGGCATGAGTTTTAGTGTAGGTGTTTCAGTACAAGAGTTTCAGGGCATGAAATTCAGGGCATGAGTTTCAGAGCAGGAATTTCAGGGCATGACATTCAGGGCATGTGTTTTAGGGCAGGTGTTTCAGTGCAAGAGTTTGAGGGCATGAGATTCAGTGCATGAGTTTCAAGGCAGGAGATTCAGGGCAGGAGATTCAGGGCATGAGATTCGGTGCTTGAGTTTCAAGGCAGGTGTTTTAGGGCACGTATTTCAGTGCAGGAGTTTCAGGGAAGGAGATTCAGAGCATGAGTTTCAGTGCATGAGTTTGAGGGCAGGAGTTTCACGGCATGAGATTCAGGGCATGACATTCAGGGCATGAGTTTCAGGGCATGGGTTTCAGGTCTGTGGTTTCAGGGCTTGAGTTTCAGGGCAGCAGTTTCAGGGCAGGAGATTCAGGGCAGGAGATTCAGGGCAGGTGTTTCAGTGCAAGAGTTTCAGGGCATGTCTTTCAGTGCATGAGTTTCAGGGCAGGAATTTCAGAGCTTGAGATTCAGGGCATGAGTTTCAAGCAGGAGATTCACGGCTTGAGTTTAAGGTCATGAGATTTAGCGCATGAGATTCAGTGCATGAGATTCAGGGCATGAGGTTCAGGGCATGAGTGTCAGTGCATGAGATTCAGGGCATCAGTTTCAAGGCAGGAGTTTCAGTGCATGAGTTTCACGGCATGAGATTCAGGGCATGAGTTTTTAGGGTAGGTGATTCAGTGCAAGATTTTCAGGGCATGAAATTCAGGGCATGAGTTTCAGGGCAGGAATTTCAGGCATGACATTCAGGGCATGTGTTTTAGGGCAGCTGTTTCAGTGCAAGAGTTTGAGGGCATGAGATTCAGTGCATGAGTTTCAAGGCAGGTGTTTTAGGGCACGTATTTCAGTGCAGGAGTTTCAGGAAGGAGATTCAGAGCATGAGTTTGAGAGCAGGAGTTTCACGGCATTAGATTCAGGGCATGACATTCAGGGCATGAGTTTCAGGGCATGGGTTTCAGGTCTGTGGTTTCAGGGCTTGAGTTTCAGGGCAGGAGTTTCAGAGCTTGAGATTCAGGGCATGAGTTTCAAGGCAGGAGATTCACGGCTTGAGTTTAAGGTCATGAGATTTAGCGCATGAGATTCAGTGCATGAGTTTCAGGGCAGAAGTTTCAGGGCATGAGATTCAGGGCATGAGTTTCAGGGCATGAGTTTCAGTGAAGGAGTTTCAGGGCATGTAATTCAGGGCATGAGTTTCAATGCATGAGATTGAGGGCAGGAGTTTCAGGGCATGAGATTCAGGACATGAGTTTCAGGGCATGAGATTCAGTACATGAGTTTCAGGGCATGAGTTTCAGGTCTGTGGTTTCCGGGCTTGAGATTCAGCGCAGCAGTTTCAGAGCAGCAGTTTCAGGGCATGAGATTCAGGGCATGAGTTTCAGGGCAGCAGTTTCAGGGTATGAGATTCAGGGCTTGAGTTTCAGGGCAGGAGAATCAGGGTTTGAGTTTCAGAGCATGACATTCAGGGGATGAGTTTCAGGACAGGAGATTCAGGGCATGAGTTTCAATGCATGAGTTTGAGGGCAGGGGTTTCAGGGCATGAGATTCAGGACATGAGTTTGAGGGCAGGAGTTTCAGGGAATGAGATTCAGGACATGAGCTTCAGGGCATGAGATTCAGTACATGAGTTTCAGGGCATGATTTTCAGGTCTGTGGTTTCCGGGCTTGAGATTCAGCGCAGCAGTTTCAGAGCACAAGTTTCAGGGCATGAGATTCAGTTAATGAGATCCAGGACATGAGTTTCGGGGCATGTGTTTCAGGTCTGTGGTTTCAGGGCTGGAGTTTCACGGCATGAGTTTCGGTGCATGAGTTTCAGTGCATGAGTTTGAGGGCAGGACTTTCAAGGCATGAGTTTCAGTGCATGAGTTTGAGGGCAGTAGTTTCAAGGCATGAGATTCAGGGCATGAGTTTCAGGGCAGGAGAATCAGGGTTTGAGTTTCAGAGCATGACATTCAGGGGATGAGTTTCAGGACAGGAGATTCAGGGCATGAGTTTCAATGCATGAGTTTGAGGGCAGGGGTTTCAGGGCATGAGATTCAGGACATGAGTTTGAGGGCAGGAGTTTCAGGGAATGAGATTCAGGACATGAGCTTCAGGGCATGAGATTCAGTACATGAGTTTTCAGGGCATGATTTTCAGGTCTGTGGTTTCCGGGCTTGAGATTCAGCGCAGCAGTTTCAGAGCACAAGTTTCAGGGCATGAGATTCAGTTAATGAGATCCAGGACATGAGTTTCGGGGCATGTGTTTCAGGTCTGTGGTTTCAGGGCTGGAGTTTCAGGGCATGAGTTTCGGTGCATGAGTTTCAGTGCATGAGTTTGAGGGCAGGAGTTTCAAGGCATGAGAGTCAGGGCATGAGTTTCAGGGCATGAGATTCAGGGCAGGAATTTCAGGGCATGTGATTCAGATAATGAGAGTCTGGGCAGATGCTTCAGGGCAGGAGTTTCAAGGCATGAGATTCAGGGCATGAGTTTCAGTGCATGAGTTTGAGGGCAGGAGTTTCAAGGCATAAGATTCAGGGCGTGAGTTTCAGGGCATGAGATTCAGGGCAGGAATTTCAGGGCATGTGATTCAGATAATGAGTTTCTGGGCAGATGATTCAGGGTTGGAGTTTTAGGGCATGTGATTCAGGGCATGAGTTTCAGTGCATGAGTTTCAGGGCAGGAGTTTCAGGGTATGAGATTCAGGGCATGAGTGTCAGTGCATGAGATTCAGGGCATCAGTTTCAGGGCAGGAGTTTCTGTGCATGTGTTTCACGGCATGAAATTCAGGGCATGAGATTCAGGGCATGAGTTTTAGTGTAGGTGTTTCAGTACAAGAGTTTCAGGGCATGAAATTCAGGGCATGAGTTTCAGAGCAGGAATTTCAGGGCATGACATTCAGGGCATGTGTTTTAGGGCAGGTGTTTCAGTGCAAGAGTTTGAGGGCATGAGATTCAGTGCATGAGTTTCAAGGCAGGAGATTCAGGGCAGGAGATTCAGGGCATGAGATTCGGTGCTTGAGTTTCAAGGCAGGTGTTTTAGGGCACGTATTTCAGTGCAGGAGTTTCAGGGAAGGAGATTCAGAGCATGAGTTTCAGTGCATGAGTTTGAGGGCAGGAGTTCCACGGCATGAGATTCAGGGCATGACATTCAGGGCATGAGTTTCAGGGCATGGGTTTCTGGTCTGTGGTTTCAGGGCTTGAGTTTCAGGGCAGCAGTTTCAGGGCAGGAGATTCAGGGCAGGAGATTCAGGGCAGGTGTTTCAGTGCAAGAGTTTCAGGGCATGTCTTTCAGTGCATGAGTTTCAGGGCAGGAGTTTCAGAGCTTGAGATTCAGGGCATGAGTTTCAAGGCAGGAGATTCACGGCTTGAGTTTAAGGTCATGAGATTTAGCGCATGAGATTCAGTGCATGAGATTCAGGGCATGAGGTTCAGGGCATGAGTGTCAGTGCATGAGATTCAGGGCATCAGTTTCAAGGCAGGAGTTTCAGTGCATGAGTTTCACGGCATGAGATTCAGGGCATGAGATTCAGGGCATGAGTTTTAGGGTAGGTGATTCAGTGAAAGATTTTCAGGGCATGAAATTCAGGGCATGAGTTTCAGGGCAGGAATTTCAGGGCATGACATTCAGGGCATGTGTTTTAGGGCAGCTGTTTCAGTGCAAGAGTTTGAGGGCATGAGATTCAGTGCATGAGTTTCAAGGCAGGTGTTTTAGGGCACGTATTTCAGTGCAGGAGTTTCAGGGAAGGAGATTCAGAGCATGAGTTTGAGAGCAGGAGTTTCACGGCATTAGATTCAGGGCATGACATTCAGGGCATGAGTTTCAGGGCATGGGTTTCAGGTCTGTGGTTTCAGGGCTTGAGTTTCAGGGCAGGAGTTTCAGAGCTTGAGATTCAGGGCATGAGTTTCAAGGCAGGAGATTCACGGCTTGAGTTTAAGGTCATGAGATTTAGCGCATGAGATTCAGTGCATGAGTTTCAGGGCAGAAGTTTCAGGGCATGAGATTCAGGCATGAGTTTCAGGGCATGAGTTTCAGTGAAGGAGTTTCAGGGCATGTAATTCAGGGCATGAGTTTCAATGCATGAGATTGAGGGCAGGAGTTTCAGGGCATGAGATTCAGGACATGAGTTTCAGGGCATGAGATTCAGTACATGAGTTTCAGGCATGAGTTTTCAGGTCTGTGGTTTCCGGGCTTGAGATTCAGCGCAGCAGTTTCAGAGCAGCAGTTTCAGGGCATGAGATTCAGGGCATGAGTTTCAGGGCAAGCAGTTTCAGGGTATGAGATTCAGGGCTTGAGTTTCAGGGCAGGAGAATCAGGGTTTGAGTTTCAGAGCATGACATTCAGGGGATGAGTTTCAGGACAGGAGATTCAGGGCATGAGTTTCAATGCATGAGTTTGAGGGCAGGGGTTTCAGGGCATGAGATTCAGGACATGAGTTTGAGGCAGGAGTTTCAGGGAATGAGATTCAGGACATGAGCTTCAGGGCATGAGATTCAGTACATGAGTTTCAGGGCATGATTTTCAGGTCTGTGGTTTCCGGGCTTGAGATTCAGCGCAGCAGTTTCAGAGCACAAGTTTCAGGGCATGAGATTCAGTTAATGAGATCCAGGACATGAGTTTCGGGGCATGTGTTTCAGGTCTGTGGTTTCAGGGCTGGAGTTTCACGGCATGAGTTTCGGTGCATGAGTTTCAGTGCATGAGTTTGAGGGCAGGACTTTCAAGGCATGAGTTTCAGTGCATGAGTTTGAGGGCAGTAGTTTCAAGGCATGAGATTCAGGGCATGAGTTTCAGGGCAGGAGAATCAGGGTTTGAGTTTCAGAGCATGACATTCAGGGGATGAGTTTCAGGACAGGAGATTCAGGGCATGAGTTTCAATGCATGAGTTTGAGGGCAGGGGTTTCAGGGCATGAGATTCAGGACATGAGTTTGAGGGCAGGAGTTTCAGGGAATGAGATTCAGGACATGAGCTTCAGGGCATGAGATTCAGTACATGAGTTTCAGGGCATGATTTTCAGGTCTGTGGTTTCCGGGCTTGAGATTCAGCGCAGCAGTTTCAGAGCACAAGTTTCAGGGCATGAGATTCAGTTAATGAGATCCAGGACATGAGTTTCGGGGCATGTGTTTCAGGTCTGTGGTTTCAGGGCTGGAGTTTCAGGGCATGAGTTTCGGTGCATGAGTTTCAGTGCATGAGTTTGAGGGCAGGAGTTTCAAGGCATGAGAGTCAGGGCATGAGTTTCAGGGCATGAGATTCAGGGCAGGAATTTCAGGGCATGTGATTCAGATAATGAGAGTCTGGGCAGATGCTTCAGGGCAGGAGTTTCAAGGCATGAGATTCAGGGCATGAGTTTCAGTGCATGAGTTTGAGGGCAGGAGTTTCAAGGCATAAGATTCAGGGCGTGAGTTTCAGGGCATGAGATTCAGGGCAGGAATTTCAGGGCATGTGATTCAGATAATGAGTTTCTGGGCAGATGATTCAGGGTTGGAGTTTTAGGGCATGTGATTCAGGGCATGAGTTTCAGTGCATGAGTTTCAGGGCAGGAGTTTCAGGGTATGAGATTCAGGGCATGAGTGTCAGTGCATGAGATTCAGGGCATCAGTTTCAGGGCAGGAGTTTCTGTGCATGTGTTTCACGGCATGAAATTCAGGGCATGAGATTCAGGGCATGAGTTTTAGTGTAGGTGTTTCAGTACAAGAGTTTCAGGGCATGAAATTCAGGGCATGAGTTTCAGAGCAGGAATTTCAGGGCATGACATTCAGGGCATGTGTTTTAGGGCAGGTGTTTCAGTGCAAGAGTTTGAGGGCATGAGATTCAGTGCATGAGTTTCAAGGCAGGAGATTCAGGGCAGGAGATTCAGGGCATGAGATTCGGTGCTTGAGTTTCAAGGCAGGTGTTTTAGGGCACGTATTTCAGTGCAGGAGTTTCAGGGAAGGAGATTCAGAGCATGAGTTTCAGTGCATGAGTTTGAGGCAGGAGTTCCACGGCATGAGATTCAGGGCATGACATTCAGGGCATGAGTTTCAGGGCATGGGTTTCTGGTCTGTGGTTTCAGGGCTTGAGTTTCAGGGCAGCAGTTTCAGGGCAGGAGATTCAGGGCAGGAGATTCAGGGCAGGTGTTTCAGTGCAAGAGTTTCAGGGCATGTCTTTCAGTGCATGAGTTTCAGGGCAGGAGTTTCAGAGCTTGAGATTCAGGGCATGAGTTTCAAGGCAGGAGATTCACGGCTTGAGTTTAAGGTCATGAGATTTAGCGCATGAGATTCAGTGCATGAGATTCAGGGCATGAGGTTCAGGGCATGAGTGTCAGTGCATGAGATTCAGGGCATCAGTTTCAAGGCAGGAGTTTCAGTGCATGAGTTTCACGGCATGAGATTCAGGGCATGAGATTCAGGGCATGAGTTTTAGGGTAGGTGATTCAGTGAAAGATTTTCAGGGCATGAAATTCAGGGCATGAGTTTCAGGGCAGGAATTTCAGGGCATGACATTCAGGGCATGTGTTTTAGGGCAGCTGTTTCAGTGCAAGAGTTTGAGGGCATGAGATTCAGTGCATGAGTTTCAAGGCAGGTGTTTTAGGGCACGTATTTCAGTGCAGGAGTTTCAGGGAAGGAGATTCAGAGCATGAGTTTGAGAGCAGGAGTTTCACGGCATTAGATTCAGGGCATGACATTCAGGGCATGAGTTTCAGGGCATGGGTTTCAGGTCTGTGGTTTCAGGGCTTGAGTTTCAGGGCAGGAGTTTCAGAGCTTGAGATTCAGGGCATGAGTTTCAAGGCAGGAGATTCACGGCTTGAGTTTAAGGTCATGAGATTTAGCGCATGAGATTCAGTGCATGAGTTTCAGGGCAGAAGTTTCAGGGCATGAGATTCAGGGCATGAGTTTCAGGGCATGAGTTTCAGTGAAGGAGTTTCAGGGCATGTAATTCAGGGCATGAGTTTCAATGCATGAGATTGAGGGCAGGAGTTTCAGGGCATGAGATTCAGGACATGAGTTTCAGGGCATGAGATTCAGTACATGAGTTTCAGGGCATGAGTTTCAGGTCTGTGGTTTCCGGGCTTGAGATTCAGCGCAGCAGTTTCAGAGCAGCAGTTTCAGGGCATGAGATTCAGGGCATGAGTTTCAGGGCAGCAGTTTCAGGGTATGAGATTCAGGGCTTGAGTTTCAGGGCAGGAGAATCAGGGTTTGAGTTTCAGAGCATGACATTCAGGGGATGAGTTTCAGGACAGGAGATTCAGGCATGAGTTTC
>NW_027276875.1:0-34242 GCF_030028105.1 Mobula birostris | reverse complement strand
CAGGGCATGATTTTCAGGGCAGGAGATTCAGGGCAGGTGTTTCAGTGCAGGAGTTTCAGGGCATGAGATTCAGGGCATGAGTTTCAGGGCATGAGTTTCAGGACAGGAGATTCAGGGCATGAGTTTCAGGACATGAGTTTCAGGGCATGAGTTTCAGGGCAGGAGTTTCAGGGCATGTGATTCAGGGCGTGAGTTTCAGGATATGAGATTCATGGCATGAGTTTCAGAGCAGGAGTTTCAGGGCATGAGATTCAGAGCATGAATTTCAGGGTAGGTGATTCAGGGCAGGAGTTTCAGGACATGAGATTCAGGGCATGAGTTTCAGTGCAGGAACTTGAGGTCATGAGATTCAGTGCACGAGTTTCAGAGCATGAGATTCAGGGCATGAGATTCAGGGCATGAGTTTCAGGGCAGGAGATTCAGGGCAGGTGTTTCACTGCAAGAGTTTCAGGGCATGAGATTCAGGGCATGAGATTCAGGGCATGAGATTTAGTACAGGAGATTCAGTGCATGAGTTTCAGGGCATGAGTTTCAGGGCAGGAGTTGTAGGGCATGTGATTCAGGGCATGAGTTTCAGTGCATGAGTTTCAGGGCATGAGTTTCAGGGTATGTGATTTAGGGCATGAGTTTCAGGGTATGTGATTTAGGGCATGAGTTTCAGGGCATGAGATTCAGGGCTTGAGTTTCAGGGCATGAGGTTCAGGGCATGAGTTTCAGGTCATGAGATTCAGGGCATGAGTTTCAGTGTAGGAACTTGAGGGCATAAGATTCAGTGCACGAGTTTCAGAGCATGAGATTCAGGGCATGAGATTCAGGGCATGATTTTCAGGGCAGGAGATTCAGGGCAGGTGTTTCAGTGCAGGAGTTTCAGGGCATGAGATTCAGGGCATGAGATTCAGGGCATGAGTTTCAGGACAGGAGATTCAGGGCATGAGTTTCACGGCATGAGTTTCAGGGCAGGAGTTTCAGAGCATGTGATTCAGGGCGTGAGTTTCAGGATATGAGATTCAGAGCATGTGATTCAGGGCGTGAGTTTCAGGATATGAGATTCATGGCATGAGTTTCAGTGCAGGAGTTTCAGGGCATGAGATTCAGGGCATGAGTTTCAGTGCATGAGTTTGAGGGCAGGAGTTTCAAGGCATGAGATTCAGGGCATGAGTTTCAGTGCATGAGTTTGAGGGAAGGAGTTTCAGGGCATGAGATTCAGGGCATGAGTTTCAGGACATGAGATCAGGGCAGGTATTTCAGGGCATGTAATTCAGGGCATGAGATTCTGGGCATATGATTCAGGGCAGGAGTTTTAGGGCATGTGATTCAGGGCATGAGTTTCAGTGCATGAGTTTCAGGGCAGGAGTTTCAGGGTATGTGATTTAGGGCATGAGTTTCAGGGCATGAGATTCAGGGCTTGAGTTTCAGGGCATGAGGTTCAGGGCATGAGTTTCAGGGCATGAGATTCAGGGCATGAGTTTCAGTGCAGGAACTTGAGGCATGAGATTCAGTGCACGAGTTTCAGAGCATGAGATTCAGGGCATGAGATTCAGGTTATGATTTTCAGGGCAGGAGATTCAGGGCAGGTGTTTCAGTGCAGGAGTTTCAGGGCATGAGATTCAGGGCAGGAGTTTCAGGGCATGAGATTCAGGGCATGAGATTCAGGCATGAGTTTCAGGACAGGAGATTCAGGGCATGAGTTTCAGGACATGAGTTTCAGGGCATGAGTTTCAGGGCAGGAGTTTCAGGGCATGTGATTCAGGGCGTGAGTTTCAGGATATGAGATTCATGGCATGAGTTTCAGTGCAGGAGTTTCAGGGCATGAGATTCAGAGCATGAGTTTCAGGGTAGGTGATTCAGGGCAGGAGTTTCAGGACATGAGATTCAGGGCATGAGTTTCAGTGCAGGAAATTGAGGTCATGAGATTCAGTGCACGAGTTTCAGAGCATGAGATTCAGGGCATGAGATTCAGGGCATGAGTTTCAGGGCAGGAGATTCAGGGCAGGTGTTTCACTGCAAGAGTTTCAGGGCATGAGATTCAGGGCATGAGATTCAGGGCATGAGATTTAGTACAGGAGATTCAGTGCATGAGTTTCAGGGCATGAGTTTCAGGACAGGAGTTGAGGGCATGTGATTCAGGGCATGAGTTTCAGTGCATGAGTTTCAGGGCAGGAGTTTCTGGGTATGTGATTTAGGGCATGAGTTTCAGGGCATGAGATTCAGGGCTTGAGTTTCAGGGCATGAGGTTCAGGGCATGAGTTTCAGGTCATGAGATTCAGGGCATGAGTTTCAGTCCAGGAACTTGAGGGCATGAGATTCAGTGCATGAGTTTCAGAGCATGAGATTCAGGGCATGAAATTCAGGGCATGATTTTCAGGGCAGGAGATTCAGGGCAGGTGTTTCAGTGCAGGACTTTCAGGGCATGAGATTCAGGGCATGAGATTCAGGGCTTGAGTTTAAGGGCATGAGTTTCAGGGCATAAGTTTCAGGACATGAGTTTCAGGGAATGAGATTCAGGACATGAGTTTCAGGGCATGAGTTTCAGTGCAGGAACTTGAGGGCATGAGATTCAGGGCATGAGTTTCAGGACAGGAGATTCAGGGCATGAGTTTCAGGGCATGAGTTTCAGGGCATGAGTTTCAGGGCAGAAGTTTCAGGGCATGTAATTCAGGGCGTGAGTTTCAGGATATGAGATTCATGGCAAGAGTTTCAGTGCAGGAGTTTCAGGGCATGAGATTCAGGGCATGAGTTTCAGGGCATGAGATTCAGGACAGCAGTTTCAAGGCATGAGATTCAGGGCATGAGTTTCAGTGCATGAGTTTGAGGGCAGGAGTTTCAAGGCATGAGATTCAGGGCATGAGTTTCAGTGCATGAGTTTGAGGGCAGGAGTTTCAGGGCGTGAGATTCAGGGCATGAGTTTCAGGGCATGAGATTCAGGGCAGGTATTTCAGGGCATGTGATTCAGGGCATGAGTTTCAGTGCATGAGTTTCAGGGCAGGAGTTTCAGGGTATGTGATTTAGGGCATGAGTTTCAGGGCATGAGGTTCAGGGCATGAGTTTCAGGGCATGAGATTCAGGGCATGAGTTTCAGTGCAGGAACTTGAGGGCATGAGATTCAGTGCACGAGTTTCAGAGCATGAGATTCAGGGCATGAGATTCAGGGCATGATTTTCAGGGCAGGAGATTCAGGGCAGGTGTTTCAGGGCATGAGATTCAGGGCATGAGTTTCAGGACAGGAGATTCAGGGCATGAGTTTCAGGGCATGAGTTTCAGGGCAGGAGTTTCAGGGCATGTGATTCAGGGCGTGAGTTTCAGGATATGAGATTCATGGCATGAGTTTCAGTGCAGGAGTTTCAGGGCATGAGATTCAGGGCATGAGTTTCAGGGTAGGTGATTCAGGGCAGGAGTTTCAAGACATGAGATTCAGGTCATGAGTTTCAGTGCAGGAACTTGAGGTCATGAGATTCAGTGCACGATTTTCAGAGCGTGAGATTCAGGGCATGAGATTCAGGGCACGAGTTTTAGGACAGGAGATTCAGGGCATGAGTTTCAGGGCATGAGTTTCAGGGCATGAGTTTCAGGGCATGAGTTTCAGGGCAGGAGTTTTCGGGCATGAGTTTCAGGGAATGAGATTCAGGGCTTGAGTTTCAGGGCATGAGGTTCAGGGCATGAGTTTCAGGTCATGAGATTCAGGGCATGAGTTTCAGTCCAGGAACATGAGGGCATGTGATTCAGTGCATGAGTTTCAGAGCATGAGATTCAGGGCATGATTTTCAGGGCAGGAGATTCAGGGCAGGTGTTTCAGTGCAGGAGTTTCAGGGCATGAGATTCAGGGCATGAGATTCAGGGCATGAGTTTCAGGACAGGAGATTCAGGGCATGAGTTTCAGTGCAGGAGTTTCAGGGCATGAGATTCAGGGCATGAGTTTTAGGACAGGAGATTCAAGGCATGAGTTTCAGGGCATGAGTTTCAGGGCAGGAGTTTCAGGGCAGGAGTTTTAGGGCATGAGTTTCAGTGCATGAGTTTCAGGGCAGGAGTTTCAGGGTATGTGATTTAGGGCATGAGTTTCAGGGCATGAGATTCAGGGCTTGAGTTTCAGGGCATGAGGTTCAGGGCATGAGTTTCAGGTCATGAGATTCAGGGCATGAGTTTCAGTCCAGGAACTTGAGGGCATGAGATTCAGTGCATGAGTTTCAGAGCATGAGATTCAGGGCATGAGATTCAGTGCATGATTTTCAGGGCAGGAGATTCAGAGCAGGTGTTTCAGTGCAGGAGTTTCAGGGCATGAGATTCAGGGCATGAGATTCAGGGCATGAGTTTCAGGGCATGAGTTTCAGGGCAGGAGTTTCAGAGCATGTGATTCAGGGCGTGAGTTTCAGGATATGAGATTCAGAGCATGTGATTCAGGGCGTGAGTTTCAGGATATGAGATTCATGGCATGAGTTTCAGTGCAGGAGTTTCAGGGCATGAGATTCAGGGCATGAGTTTCAGTGCATGAGTTTGAGGGCAGGAGTTTCAAGGCATGAGATTCAGGGCATGAGTTTCAGTGCATGAGTTTGAGGGAAGGAGTTTCAGGGCATGAGATTCAGGGCATGAGTTTCAGGGCATGAGATCAGGGCAGGTATTTCAGGGCATGTAATGCAGGGCATGAGATTCTGGGCATATGATTCAGGGCAGGAGTTTTAGGGCATGTGATTCAAGCCAAGAGTTTCAGTGCATGAGTTTCAGGGCAGGAGTTTCAGGGTATGTGATTTAGGGCATGAGTTTCAGGGCATGATATTCAGGGCTTGAGTTTCAGGGCATGAGGTTCAGGGCATGAGTTTCAGGGCATGAGATTCAGGGCATGAGTTTCAGGGCATGAGTTTCAGGGCAGGAGTTTCAGAGCATGTGATTCAGGGCGTGAGTTTCAGGATATGAGATTCAGAGCATGTGATTCAGGGCGTGAGTTTCAGGATATGAGATTCATGGCATGAGTTTCAGTGCAGGAGTTTCAGGGCATGAGATTCAGGGCATGAGTTTCAGTGCATGAGTTTGAGGGCAGGAGTTTCAAGGCATGAGATTCAGGGCATGAGTTTCAGTGCATGAGTTTGAGGGAAGGAGTTTCAGGGCATGAGATTCAGGGCATGAGTTTCAGGGCATGAGATCAGGGCAGGTATTTCAGGGCATGTAATTCAGGGCATGAGTATTCTGGGCATATGATTCAGGGCAGGAGTTTTAGGGCATGTGATTCAGGGCATGAGTTTCAGTGCATGAGTTTAAGGGCATGAGTTTCAGGGCATAAGTTTCAGGACATGAGTTTCAGGGAATGAGATTCAGGACATGAGTTTCAGGGCATGAGTTTCAGTGCAGGAACTTGAGGGCATGAGATTCAGGGCATGAGTTTCAGGACAGGAGATTCAGGGCATGAGTTTCAGGGCATGAGTTTCAGGGCATGAGTTTCAGGGCAGAAGTTTCAGGGCATGTAATTCAGGGCGTGAGTTTCAGGGCATGAGTTTCAGGGCAGGAGATTCAGAGCATGTGATTCAGGGCGTGAGTTTCAGGATATGAGATTCAGAGCATGTGATTCAGGGCGTGAGTTTCAGGATATGAGATTCATGGCATGAGTTTCAGTGCAGGAGTTTCAGGGCATGAGATTCAGGGCATGAGTTTCAGTGCATGAATTTGAGGGCAGGAGTTTCAAGGCATGAGATTCAGGGCATGAGTTTCAGTGCATGAGTTTGAGGGAAGGAGTTTCAGGGCATGAGATTCAGGGCATGAGTTTCAGGGCATGAGATCAGGGCAGGTATTTCAGGGCATGTAATTCAGGGCATGAGTTTCAGGGCATGAGATTCAGGGCTTGAGTTTCAGGGCATGAGGTTCAGGGCATGAGTTTCAGGGCATGAGATTCAGGGCATGAGTTTCAGTGCAGGAACTTGAGGGCATGAGATTCAGTGCACGAGTTTCAGAGCATGCGATTCAGGGCATGAGATTCAGGGCATGATTTTCAGGGCAGGAGATTCAGGGCAGGTGTTTCAGTGCAGGAGTTTCAGGGCATGAGATTCAGGGTATGAGTTTCAGGGCATGAGTTTCAGGACAGGAGATTCAGGGCATGAGTTTCAGGACATGAGTTTCAGGGCATGAGTTTCAGGGCATGAGTTTCAGGGCAGGAGTTTTAGGGCATGAGTTTCAGGGAATGAGATTCAGGGCTTGAGTTTCAGGGCATGAGGTTCAGGGCATGAGTTTCAGGTCATGAGATTCAGGGCATGAGTTTCAGTCCAGGAACTTGAGGGCATGAGATTCAGTGCATGAGTTTCAGAGCATGAGATTCAGGGCATGATTTTCAGGGCAGGAGATTCAGGGCAGGTGTTTCAGTGAAGGAGTTTCAGGGCATGAGATTCAGAGCATGAGTTCATGGCATGAGTTTCAGTGCAGGAGTTTCAGGGCATGAGATTCAGGGCATGAGTTTCAGGGTAGGTGATTCAGGGCAGGAGTTTCAAGACATGAGATTCAGGTCATGAGTTTCAGTGCAGGAACTTGAGGTCATGAGATTCAGTGCACGACTTTCAGAGCGTGAGATTCAGGGCATGAGATTCAGGGCATGAGTTTTAGGACAGGAGATTCAGGGCATGAGTTTCAGGGCATGAGTTTCAGGGCATGAGTTTCAGGGCAGGAGTTTTAGGGCATGAGTTTCAGGGAATGAGATTCAGGGCTTGAGTTTCAGGGCATGAGGTTCAGGGCATGAGTTTCAGGTCATGAGATTCAGGCATGAGTTTCAGTCAGGAACTTGAGGGCATGAGATTCAGTGCATGAGTTTCAGAGCATGAGATTCAGGGCATGATTTTCAGGGCAGGAGATTCAGGGCAGGTGTTTCAGTGCAGGAGTTTCAGGGCATGAGATTCAGGGCATGAGATTCAGGGCATGAGTTTCAGGACAGGAGATTCAGGGCATGAGTTTCAGTGCAGGAGTTTCAGGGCATGAGATTCAGGGCATGAGTTTTAGGACAGGAGATTCAAGGCATGAGTTTCAGGGCATGAGTTTCAAGGCAGGAGTTTTAGGGCATGAGTTTCAGTGCATGAGTTTCAGGGCAGGAGTTTCAGGGTATGTGATTTAGGGCATGAGTTTCAGGGCATGAGATTCAGGGCTTGAGTTTCAGGGCATGAGGTTCAGGGCATGAGTTTCAGGTCATGAGATTCAGGGCATGAGTTTCAGTCCAGGAACTTGAGGGCATGAGATTCAGTGCATGAGTTTCAGAGCATGAGATTCAGGGCATGAGATTCAGTGCATGATTTTCAGGGCAGGAGATTCAGAGCAGGTGTTTCAGTGCAGGAGTTTCAGGGCATGAGATTCAGGGCATGAGATTCAGGGCATGAGTTTCAGGGCATGAGTTTCAGGGCAGGAGATTCAGAGCATGTGATTCAGGGCGTGAGTTTCAGGATATGAGATTCAGAGCATGTGATTCAGGGCGTGAGTTTCAGGATATGAGATTCATGGCATGAGTTTCAGTGCAGGAGTTTCAGGGCATGAGATTCAGGGCATGAGTTTCAGTGCATGAGTTTGAGGGCAGGAGTTTCAAGGCATGAGATTCAGGGCATGAGTTTCAGTGCATGAGTTTGAGGGAAGGAGTTTCAGGGCATGAGATTCAGGGCATGAGTTTCAGGGCATGAGATCAGGGCAGGTATTTCAGGGCATGTAATTCAGGGCATGAGTTTCAGGGCATGAGATTCAGGGCTTGAGTTTCTGGGCATGAGGTTCAGGGCATGAGTTTCAGGGCATGAGATTCAGGGCATGAGTTTCAGTGCAGGAACTTGAGGGCATGAGATTCAGTGCACGAGTTTCAGAGCATGCGATTCAGGGCATGAGATTCAGGGCATGATTTTCAGGGCAGGAGATTCAGGGCAGGTGTTTCAGTGCAGGAGTTTCAGGGCATGAGATTCAGGGCATGAGTTTCAGGGCATGAGTTTCAGGACAGGAGATTCAGGGCATGAGTTTCAGGACATGAGTTTCAGGCATGAGTTTCCGGGCATGAGTTTCAGGGCAGGAGTTTTAGGGCATGAGTTTCAGGGAATGAGATTCAGGGCTTGAGTTTCAGGGCATGAGGTTCAGGGCATGTGTTTCAGGTCATGAGATTCAGGGCATGAGTTTCAGTCCAGGAACTTGAGGGCATGAGATTCAGTGCATGAGTTTCAGAGCATGAGATTCAGGGCATGATTTTCAGGGCAGGAGATTCAGGGCAGGTGTTTCAGTGAAGGAGTTTCAGGGCATGAGATTCAGAGCATGAGTTCAGGGCATGAGTTTCAGGACAGGAGATTCAGGGCATGAGTTTCAGTGCAGGAGTTTCAGGGCATGAGATTCAGGGCCTGAGTTTTAGGACAGGAGATTCAAGGCATGAGTTTCAGGGCAGGAGTTTCAGGGCAGGAGTTTTAGGGCATGAGTTTCAGTGCATGAGTTTCAGGGCAGCAGTTTCAGGGTATGTGATTTAGGGCATGAGTTTCGGGGCATGAGATTCAGGGCTTGAGTTTCAGGGCATGAGGTTCAGGGCATGAGTTTCAGGTCATGAGATTCAGGGCATGAGTTTCAGTCCAGGAACTTGAGGGCATGAGATTCAGTGCATGAGTTTCAGAGCATGAGATTCAAGGCATGAGATTCAGTGCATGATTTTCAGGGCAGGAGATTCAGAGCAGGTGTTTCAGTGCAGGAGTTTCAGGGCATGAGATTCAGGGCATGAGATTCAGGGCATGAGTTTCAGGGCATGAGTTTCAGGGCAGGAGTTTCAGAGCATGTGATTCAGGGCGTGAGTTTCAGGATATGAGATTCAGAGCATGTGATTCAGGGCGTGAGTTTCAGGATATGAGATTCATGGCATGAGTTTCAGTGCAGGAGTTTCAGGGCATGAGATTCAGGGCCTGAGTTTTAGGACAGGAGATTCAAGGCATGAGTTTCAGGGCAGGAGTTTCAGGGCAGGAGTTTTAGGGCATGAGTTTCAGTGCATGAGTTTCAGGGCAGCAGTTTCAGGGTATGTGATTTAGGGCATGAGTTTCGGGGCATGAGATTCAGGGCTTGAGTTTCAGGGCATGAGGTTCAGGGCATGAGTTTCAGGTCATGAGATTCAGGGCATGAGTTTCAGTCCAGGAACTTGAGGGCATGAGATTCAGTGCATGAGTTTCAGAGCATGAGATTCAAGGCATGAGATTCAGTGCATGATTTTCAGGGCAGGAGATTCAGAGCAGGTGTTTCAGTGCAGGAGTTTCAGGGCATGAGATTCAGGGCATGAGATTCAGGGCATGAGTTTCAGGGCATGAGTTTCAGGGCAGGAGTTTCAGAGCATGTGATTCAGGGCGTGAGTTTCAGGATATGAGATTCAGAGCATGTGATTCAGGGCGTGAGTTTCAGGATATGAGATTCATGGCATGAGTTTCAGTGCAGGAGTTTCAGGGCATGAGATTCAGGGCATGAGTTTCAGTGCATGAGTTTGAGGGCAGGAGTTTCAAGGCATGAGATTCAGGGCATGAGTTTCAGTGCATGAGTTTGAGGGAAGGAGTTTCAGGGCATGAGATTCAGGGCATGAGTTTCAGGGCATGAGATCAGGGCAGGTATTTCAGGGCATGTAATTCAGGGCATGAGATTCTGGGCATATGATTCAGGGCAGGAGTTTTAGGGCATGTGATTCAGGGCGTGAGTTTCAGTGCATGAGTTTCAGGGCAGGAGTTTCAGGGTATGTGATTTAGGGCATGAGTTTCAGGGCATGAGATTCAGGGCTTGAGTTTCAGGGCATGAGGTTCAGGGCATGAGTTTCAGGGCATGAGATTCAGGGCATGAGTTTCAGTGCAGGAACTTGAGGGCATGAGATTCAGTGCACGAGTTTCAGAGCATGAGATTCAGGGCATGAGATTCAGGGCATGATTTTCAGGGCAGGAGATTCAGGGCAGGTGTTTCAGTGCAGGAGTTTCAGGGCATGAGATTCAGGGCATGAGTTTCAGGGCATGAGTTTCAGGACAGGAGATTCAGGGCATGAGTTTCAGGACATGAGTTTCAGGGCATGAGTTTCAGGGGAGGAGTTTCAGGGCATGTGATTCAGGGCGTGAGTTTCAGGATATGACATTCATGGCATGAGTTTCAGAGCAGGAGTTTCAGGGCATGAGATTCAGAGCATGAGTTTCAGGGTAGGTGATTCAGGGCAGGAGTTTCAGGACATGAGATTCAGGGCATGAGTTTCAGTGCAGGAACTTGAGGTCATGAGATTCAGTGCACGAGTTTCAGAGCATGAGATTCAGGGCATGAGATTCAGGGCATGAGTTTCAGGGCAGGAGATTCAGGGCAGTTGTTTCACTGCAAGAGTTTCAGGGCATGAGATTCAGGGCATGAGATTCAGGGCATGAGATTTAGTACAGGAGATTCAGTGCATGAGTTTCAGGGCATGAGTTTCAGGGCAGGAGTTGTAGGGCATGTGATTTAGGGCATGAGTTTCAGGGTATGTGATTTAGGGCATGAGTTTCAGGGCATGAGATTCAGGGCTTGAGTTTCAGGGCATGAGGTTCAGGGCATGAGTTTCAGGTCATGAGATTCAGGGCATGAGTTTCAGTGCAGGAACTAGAGGGCATAAGATTCAGTGCACGAGTTTCAGAGCATGAGATTCAGGGCATGAGATTCAGGGCATGATTTTCAGGGCAGGAGATTCAGGGCAGGTGTTTCAGTGCAGGAGTTTCAGGGCATGAGATTCAGGGCATGAGATTCAGGGCATGAGTTTCAGGACAGGAGATTCAGGGCATGAGTTTCAGGGCATGAGTTTCAGTGCAGGAGTTTCAGAGCATGTGATTCAGGGCGTGAGTTTCAGGATATGAGATTCAGAGCATGTGATTCAGGGCGTGAGTTTCAGGATATGAGATTCATGGCATGAGTTTCAGTGCAGGAGTTTCAGGGCATGAGATTCAGGGCATGAGTTTCAGTGCATGAGTTTGAGGGCAGGAGTTTCAAGGCATGAGATTCAGGGCATGAGTTTCAGTGCATGAGTTTGAGGGAAGGAGTTTCAGGGCATGAGATTCAGGGCATGAGTTTCAGGGCATGAGATCAGGGCAGGTATTTCAGGGCATGTAATTCAGGGCATGAGATTCTGGGCATATGATTCAGGGCAGGAGTTTTAGGGGCATGTGATTCAGGGCATGAGTTTCAGTGCATGAGTTTCAGGGCAGGAGTTTCAGGGTATGTGATTTAGGGCATGAGTTTCAGGGCATGAGATTCAGGGCTTGAGTTTCAGGGCATGAGGTTCAGGGCATGAGTTTCAGGGCATGAGATTCAGGGCATGAGTTTCAGTGCAGGAACTTGAGGGCATGAGATTCAGTGCACGAGTTTCAGAGCATGAGATTCAGGGCATGAGATTCAGGGCATGATTTTCAGGGCAGGAGATTCAGGGCAGGTGTTTCAGTGCAGGAGTTTCAGGGCATGAGATTCAGGGCATGAGTTTCAGGGCATGAGTTTCAGGACAGGAGATTCAGGGCATGAGTTTCAGGACATGAGTTTCAGGGCATGAGTTTCAGGGCAGGAGTTTCAGGGCATGTGATTCAGGGCGTGAGTTTCAGGATTATGAGATTCATGGCATGAGTTTCAGAGCAGGAGTTTCAGGGCATGAGATTCAGAGCATGAATTTCAGGGTAGGTGATTCAGGGCAGGAGTTTCAGGACATGAGATTCAGGGCATGAGTTTCAGTGCAGGAACTTGAGGTCATGAGATTCAGTGCACGAGTTTCAGAGCATGAGATTCAGGGCATGAGATTCAGGGTGAGTTTCAGGGCAGGAGATTCAGGGCAGGTGTTTCACTGCAAGAGTTTCAGGGCATGAGATTCAGGGCATGAGATTCAGGGCATGAGATTTAGTACAGGAGATTCAGTGCATGAGTTTCAGGGCATGAGTTTCAGGGCAGGAGTTGTAGGGCATGTGATTCAGGGCATGAGTTTCAGTGCATGAGTTTCAGGGCAGGAGTTTCTGGGTATGTGATTTAGGGCATGAGTTTCAGGGTATGTGATTTAGGGCATGAGTTTCAGGGCATGAGATTCAGGGCTTGAGTTTCAGGGCATGAGGTTCAGGGCATGAGTTTCAGGTCATGAGATTCAGGGCATGAGTTTCAGTGTAGGAACTTGAGGGCATAAGATTCAGTGCACGAGTTTCAGAGCATGAGATTCAGGGCATGAGATTCAGGGCATGATTTTCAGGGCAGGAGATTCAGGGCAGGTGTTTCAGTGCAGGAGTTTCAGGGCATGAGATTCAGGGCATGAGATTCAGGGCATGAGTTTCAGGACAGGAGATTCAGGGCATGAGTTTCACGGCATGAGTTTCAGGGCAGGAGTTTCAGAGCATGTGATTCAGGGCGTGAGTTTCAGGATATGAGATTCAGAGCATGTGATTCAGGGCGTGAGTTTCAGGATATGAGATTCATGGCATGAGTTTCAGTGCAGGAGTTTCAGGGCATGAGATTCAGGGCATGAGTTTCAGTGCATGAGTTTGAGGGCAGGAGTTTCAAGGCATGAGATTCAGGGCATGAGTTTCAGTGCATGAGTTTGAGGGAAGGAGTTTCAGGGCATGAGATTCAGGGCATGAGTTTCAGGACATGAGATCAGGGCAGGTATTTCAGGGCATGTAATTCAGGGCATGAGATTCTGGGCATATGATTCAGGGCAGGAGTTTTAGGGCATGTGATTCAGGGCATGAGTTTCAGTGCATGAGTTTCAGGGCAGGAGTTTCAGGGTATGTGATTTAGGGCATGAGTTTCAGGGCATGAGATTCAGGGCTTGAGTTTCAGGGCATGAGGTTCAGGGCATGAGTTTCAGGGCATGAGATTCAGGGCATGAGTTTCAGTGCAGGAACTTGAGGGCATGAGATTCAGTGCACGAGTTTCAGAGCATGAGATTCAGGGCATGAGATTCAGGTTATGATTTTCAGGGCAGGAGATTCAGGGCAGGTGTTTCAGTGCAGGAGTTTCAGGGCATGAGATTCAGGGCAGGAGTTTCAGGGCATGAGATTCAGGGCATGAGATTCAGGGCATGAGTTTCAGGACAGGAGATTCAGGGCATGAGTTTCAGGACATGAGTTTCAGGGCATGAGTTTCAGGGCAGGAGTTTCAGGGCATGTGATTCAGGGCGTGAGTTTCAGGATATGAGATTCATGGCATGAGTTTCAGTGCAGGAGTTTCAGGGCATGAGATTCAGAGCATGAGTTTCAGGGTAGGTGATTCAGGGCAGGAGTTTCAGGACATGAGATTCAGGGCATGAGTTTCAGTGCAGGAAATTGAGGTCATGAGATTCAGTGCACGAGTTTCAGAGCATGAGATTCAGGGCATGAGATTCAGGGCATGAGTTTCAGGGCAGGAGATTCAGGGCAGGTGTTTCACTGCAAGAGTTTCAGGGCATGAGATTCAGGGCATGAGATTCAGGGCATGAGATTTAGTACAGGAGATTCAGTGCATGAGTTTCAGGGCATGAGTTTCAGGACAGGAGTTGAGGGCATGTGATTCAGGGCATGAGTTTCAGTGCATGAGTTTCAGGGCAGGAGTTTCTGGGTATGTGATTTAGGGCATGAGTTTCAGGGCATGAGATTCAGGGCTTGAGTTTCAGGGCATGAGGTTCAGGGCATGAGTTTCAGGTCATGAGATTCAGGGCATGAGTTTCAGTCCAGGAACTTGAGGGCATGAGATTCAGTGCATGAGTTTCAGAGCATGAGATTCAGGGCATGAAATTCAGGGCATGATTTTCAGGGCAGGAGATTCAGGGCAGGTGTTTCAGTGCAGGACTTTCAGGGCATGAGATTCAGGGCATGAGATTCAGGGCTTGAGTTTAAGGGCATGAGTTTCAGGGCATAAGTTTCAGGACATGAGTTTCAGGGAATGAGATTCAGGACATGAGTTTCAGGGCATGAGTTTCAGTGCAGGAACTTGAGGGCATGAGATTCAGGGCATGAGTTTCAGGACAGGAGATTCAGGGCATGAGTTTCAGGGCATGAGTTTCAGGGCATGAGTTTCAGGGCAGAAGTTTCAGGGCATGTAATTCAGGGCGTGAGTTTCAGGATATGAGATTCATGGCAAGAGTTTCAGTGCAGGAGTTTCAGGGCATGAGATTCAGGGCATGAGTTTCAGGGCATGAGATTCAGGACAGCAGTTTCAAGGCATGAGATTCAGGGCATGAGTTTCAGTGCATGAGTTTGAGGGCAGGAGTTTCAAGGCATGAGATTCAGGGCATGAGTTTCAGTGCATGAGTTTGAGGGCAGGAGTTTCAGGGCGTGAGATTCAGGGCATGAGTTTCAGGGCATGAGATTCAGGGCAGGTATTTCAGGGCATGTGATTCAGGGCATGAGTTTCAGTGCATGAGTTTCAGGGCAGGAGTTTCAGGGTATGTGATTTAGGGCATGAGTTTCAGGGCATGAGGTTCAGGGCATGAGTTTCAGGGCATGAGATTCAGGGCATGAGTTTCAGTGCAGGAACTTGAGGGCATGAGATTCAGTGCACGAGTTTCAGAGCATGAGATTCAGGGCATGAGATTCAGGGCATGATTTTCAGGGCAGGAGATTCAGGGCAGGTGTTTCAGGGCATGAGATTCAGGGCATGAGTTTCAGGACAGGAGATTCAGGGCATGAGTTTCAGGGCATGAGTTTCAGGGCAGGAGTTTCAGGGCATGTGATTCAGGGCGTGAGTTTCAGGATATGAGATTCATGGCATGAGTTTCAGTGCAGGAGTTTCAGGGCATGAGATTCAGGGCATGAGTTTCAGGGTAGGTGATTCAGGGCAGGAGTTTCAAGACATGAGATTCAGGTCATGAGTTTCAGTGCAGGAACTTGAGGTCATGAGATTCAGTGCACGATTTTCAGAGCGTGAGATTCAGGGCATGAGATTCAGGGCACGAGTTTTAGGACAGGAGATTCAGGGCATGAGTTTCAGGGCATGAGTTTCAGGGCATGAGTTTCAGGGCAGGAGTTTTCGGGCATGAGTTTCAGGGAATGAGATTCAGGGCTTGAGTTTCAGGGCATGAGGTTCAGGGCATGAGTTTCAGGTCATGAGATTCAGGGCATGAGTTTCAGTCCAGGAACATGAGGGCATGTGATTCAGTGCATGAGTTTCAGAGCATGAGATTCAGGGCATGATTTTCAGGGCAGGAGATTCAGGGCAGGTGTTTCAGTGCAGGAGTTTCAGGGCATGAGATTCAGGGCATGAGATTCAGGGCATGAGTTTCAGGACAGGAGATTCAGGGCATGAGTTTCAGTGCAGGAGTTTCAGGGCATGAGATTCAGGGCATGAGTTTTAGGACAGGAGATTCAAGGCATGAGTTTCAGGGCATGAGTTTCAGGGCAGGAGTTTCAGGGCAGGAGTTTTAGGGCATGAGTTTCAGTGCATGAGTTTCAGGGCAGGAGTTTCAGGGTATGTGATTTAGGGCATGAGTTTCAGGGCATGAGATTCAGGGCTTGAGTTTCAGGGCATGAGGTTCAGGGCATGAGTTTCAGGTCATGAGATTCAGGGCATGAGTTTCAGTCCAGGAACTTGAGGGCATGAGATTCAGTGCATGAGTTTCAGAGCATGAGATTCAGGGCATGAGATTCAGTGCATGATTTTCAGGGCAGGAGATTCAGAGCAGGTGTTTCAGTGCAGGAGTTTCAGGGCATGAGATTCAGGGCATGAGATTCAGGGCATGAGTTTCAGGGCATGAGTTTCAGGGCAGGAGTTTCAGAGCATGTGATTCAGGGCGTGAGTTTCAGGATATGAGATTCAGAGCATGTGATTCAGGGCGTGAGTTTCAGGATATGAGATTCATGGCATGAGTTTCAGTGCAGGAGTTTCAGGGCATGAGATTCAGGGCATGAGTTTCAGTGCATGAGTTTGAGGGCAGGAGTTTCAAGGCATGAGATTCAGGGCATGAGTTTCAGTGCATGAGTTTGAGGGAAGGAGTTTCAGGGCATGAGATTCAGGGCATGAGTTTCAGGGCATGAGATCAGGGCAGGTATTTCAGGGCATGTAATGCAGGGCATGAGATTCTGGGCATATGATTCAGGGCAGGAGTTTTAGGGCATGTGATTCAAGCCAAGAGTTTCAGTGCATGAGTTTCAGGGCAGGAGTTTCAGGGTATGTGATTTAGGGCATGAGTTTCAGGGCATGATATTCAGGGCTTGAGTTTCAGGGCATGAGGTTCAGGGCATGAGTTTCAGGGCATGAGATTCAGGGCATGAGTTTCAGGGCATGAGTTTCAGGCAGGAGTTTCAGAGCATGTGATTCAGGGCGTGAGTTTCAGGATATGAGATTCAGAGCATGTGATTCAGGGCGTGAGTTTCAGGATATGAGATTCATGGCATGAGTTTCAGTGCAGGAGTTTCAGGGCATGAGATTCAGGGCATGAGTTTCAGTGCATGAGTTTGAGGGCAGGAGTTTCAAGGCATGAGATTCAGGGCATGAGTTTCAGTGCATGAGTTTGAGGGAAGGAGTTTCAGGGCATGAGATTCAGGGCATGAGTTTCAGGGCATGAGATCAGGGCAGGTATTTCAGGGCATGTAATTCAGGGCATGAGTATTCTGGGCATATGATTCAGGGCAGGAGTTTTAGGGCATGTGATTCAGGGCATGAGTTTCAGTGCATGAGTTTAAGGGCATGAGTTTCAGGCATAAGTTTCAGGACATGAGTTTCAGGAATGAGATTCAGGACATGAGTTTCAGGGCATGAGTTTCAGTGCAGGAACTTGAGGGCATGAGATTCAGGGCATGAGTTTCAGGACAGGAGATTCAGGGCATGAGTTTCAGGGCATGAGTTTCAGGGCATGAGTTTCAGGGCAGAAGTTCAGGGCATGTAATTCAGGGCGTGAGTTTCAGGATATGAGATTCATGGCAAGAGTTTCAGTGCAGGAGTTTCAGGGCATGAGATTCAGGGCATGAGTTTCAGGGCATGAGATTCAGGACAGCAGTTTCAAGGCATGAGATTCAGGGCATGAGTTTCAGTGCATGAGTTTGAGGGCAGGAGTTTCAAGGCATGAGATTCAGGGCATGAGTTTCAGTGCATGAGTTTGAGGGCAGGAGTTTCAGGGCATGAGATTCAGGGCATGAGTTTCAGGGCATGAGATTCAGGGCAGGTATTTCAGGGCATGTAATTCAGGGCATGAGTTTCTGGGCAGATGATTCAGGGCAGGAGTTTTAGGGCATGTGATTCAGGGCATGAGTTTCAGTGCATGAGTTTCAGGGCAGGAGTTTCAGGGTATGTGATTTAGGGCATGAGTTTCAGGGCATGAGGTTCAGGGCATGAGTTTCAGGGCATGAGATTCAGGGCATGAGTTTCAGTGCAGGAACTTGAGGGCATGAGATTCAGTGCACGAGTTTCAGAGCATGAGATTCAGGGCATGAGATTCAGGGCATGATTTTCAGGGCAGGAGATTCAGGGCAGGTGTTTCAGGGCATGAGATTCAGGGCATGAGTTTCAGGACAGGAGATTCAGGGCATGAGTTTCAGGGCATGAGTTTCAGGGCAGCAGTTTCAGGGCATGTGATTCAGGGCGTGAGTTTCAGGATATGAGATTCATGGCATGAGTTTCAGTGCAGGAGTTTCAGGGCATGAGATTCAGGGCATGAGTTTCAGGGTAGGTGATTCAGGGCAGGAGTTTCAAGACATGAGATTCAGGTCATGAGTTTCAGTGCAGGAACTTGAGGTCATGAGATTCAGTGCACGACTTTCAGAGCGTGAGATTCAGGGCATGAGATTCAGGGCATGAGTTTTAGGACAGGAGATTCAGGGCATGAGTTTCAGGGCATGAGTTTCAGGGCATGAGTTTCAGGGCAGGAGTTTTAGGGCATGAGTTTCAGGGAATGAGATTCAGGGCTTGAGTTTCAGGGCATGAGGTTCAGGGCATGAGTTTCAGGTCATGAGATTCAGGGCATGAGTTTCAGTCCAGGAACTTGAGGGCATGAGATTCAGTGCATGAGTTCAGAGCATGAGATTCAGGGCATGATTTTCAGGGCAGGAGATCAGGGCAGGTGTTTCAGTGCAGGAGTTTCAGGGCATGAGATTCAGGGCATGAGATTCAGGGCATGAGTTTCAGGACAGGAGATTCAGGGCATGAGTTTCAGTGCAGGAGTTTCAGGGCATGAGATTCAGGGCATGAGTTTTAGGACAGGAGATTCAAGGCATGAGTTTCAGGGCATGAGTTTCAGGGCAGGAGTTTCAGGGCAGGAGTTTTAGGGCATGAGTTTCAGTGCATGAGTTTCAGGGCAGGAGTTTCAGGGTATGTGATTTAGGGCATGAGATTCAGGGCATGAGATTCAGGGCTTGAGTTTCAGGGCATGAGGTTCAGGGCATGAGTTTCAGGTCATGAGATTCAGGGCATGAGTTTCAGTCCAGGAACTTGAGGGCATGAGATTCAGTGCATGAGTTTCAGAGCATGAGATTCAGGGCATGAGATTCAGTGCATGATTTTCAGGGCAGGAGATTCAGAGCAGGTGTTTCAGTGCAGGAGTTTCAGGGCATGAGATTCAGGGCATGAGATTCAGGGCATGAGTTTCAGGGCATGAGATTCAGGACAGCAGTTTCAAGGCATGAGATTCAGGGCATGAGTTTCAGTGCATGAGTTTGAGGGCAGGAGTTTCAGGCATGAGATTCAGGGCATGAGTTTCAGTGCATGAGTTTGAGGGCAGGAGTTTCAGGGCATGAGATTCAGGGCATGAGTTTCAGGGCATGAGATTCAGGGCAGGTATTTCAGGGCATGTAATTCAGGGCATGAGTTTCTGGGCAGATGATTCAGGGCAGGAGTTTTAGGGCATGTGATTCAGGGCATGAGTTTCAGTGCATGAGTTTCAGGGCAGGAGTTTCAGGGTATGTGATTTAGGGCATGAGTTTCAGGGCATGAGGTTCAGGGCATGAGTTTCAGGGCATGAGATTCAGGGCATGAGTTTCAGTGCAGGAACTTGAGGGCATGAGATTCAGTGCACGAGTTTCAGAGCATGAGATTCAGGGCATGAGATTCAGGGCATGATTTTCAGGGCAGGAGATTCAGGGCAGGTGTTTCAGGGCATGAGATTCAGGGCATGAGTTTCAGGACAGGAGATTCAGGGCATGAGTTTCAGGGCATGAGTTTCAGGGCAGCAGTTTCAGGGCATGTGATTCAGGGCGTGAGTTTCAGGATATGAGATTCATGGCATGAGTTTCAGTGCAGGAGTTTCAGGGCATGAGATTCAGGGCATGAGTTTCAGGGTAGGTGATTCAGGGCAGGAGTTTCAAGACATGAGATTCAGGTCATGAGTTTCAGTGCAGGAACTTGAGGTCATGAGATTCAGTGCACGACTTTCAGAGCGTGAGATTCAGGGCATGAGATTCAGGGCATGAGTTTTAGGACAGGAGATTCAGGGCATGAGTTTCAGGGCATGAGTTTCAGGGCATGAGTTTCAGGGCAGGAGTTTTAGGGCATGAGTTTCAGGGAATGAGATTCAGGGCTTGAGTTTCAGGGCATGAGGTTCAGGCATGAGTTTCAGGTCATGAGATTCAGGGCATGAGTTTCAGTCCAGGAACTTGAGGGCATGAGATTCAGTGCATGAGTTTCAGAGCATGAGATTCAGGGCATGATTTTCAGGGCAGGAGATTCAGGGCAGGTGTTTCAGTGCAGGAGTTTCAGGGCATGAGATTCAGGGCATGAGATTCAGGGCATGAGTTTCAGGACAGGAGATTCAGGGCATGAGTTTCAGTGCAGGAGTTTCAGGGCATGAGATTCAGGGCATGAGTTTTAGGACAGGAGATTCAAGGCATGAGTTTCAGGGCATGAGTTTCAGGGCAGGAGTTTCAGGGCAGGAGTTTTAGGGCATGAGTTTCAGTGCATGAGTTTCAGGGCAGGAGTTTCAGGGTATGTGATTTAGGGCATGAGATTCAGGGCATGAGATTCAGGGCTTGAGTTTCAGGGCATGAGGTTCAGGGCATGAGTTTCAGGTCATGAGATTCAGGGCATGAGTTTCAGTCCAGGAACTTGAGGGCATGAGATTCAGTGCATGAGTTTCAGAGCATGAGATTCAGGGCATGAGATTCAGTGCATGATTTTCAGGGCAGGAGATTCAGAGCAGGTGTTTCAGTGCAGGAGTTTCAGGGCATGAGATTCAGGGCATGAGATTCAGGGCATGAGTTTCAGGGCATGAGTTTCAGGGCAGGAGTTTCAGAGCATGTGATTCAGGGCGTGAGTTTCAGGATATGAGATTCAGAGCATGTGATTCAGGGCGTGAGTGTCAGGATATGAGATTCATGGCATGAGTTTCAGTGCAGGAGTTTCAGGGCATGAGATTCAGGGCATGAGTTTCAGTGCATGAGTTTGAGGGCAGGAGTTTCAAGGCATGAGATTCAGGGCATGAGTTTCAGTGCATGAGTTTGAGGGAAGAGTTTCAGGGCATGAGATTCAGGGCATGAGTTTCAGGGCATGAGATCAGGGCAGGTATTTCAGGGCATGTAATTCAGGGCATGAGATTCTGGGCATATGATTCAGGGCAGGAGTTTTAGGGCATGTGATTCAGGGCAAGAGTTTCAGTGCATGAGTTTCAGGGCAGGAGTTTCAGGGTATGTGATTTAGGGCATGAGTTTCAGGGCATGATATTCAGGGCTTGAGTTTCAGGGCATGAGGTTCAGGGCATGAGTTTCAGGGCATGAGATTCAGGGCATGAGTTTCAGTGCAGGAACTTGAGGGCATGAGATTCAGTGCACGAGTTTCAGAGCATGAGAGTCAGGGCATGAGATTCAGGGCATGATTTTCAGGGCAGGAGATTCAGGGCAGGTGTTTCAGTGCAGGAGTTTCAGGGCATGAGATTCAGGGCATGAGTTTCAGGGCATGAGTTTCAGGACAGGAGATTCAGGGCATGAGTTTCAGGACATGAGTTTCAGGGCATGAGTTTCAGGGCAGGAGTTTCAGGGCATGTGATTCAGGGCGTGAGTTTCAGGATATGAGATTCATGGCATGAGTTTCAGGGTAGGTGATTCAGGCAGGAGTTTCAGGACATGAGATTCAGGGCATGAGTTTCAGTGCAGGAACTTGAGGTCATGAGATTCAGTGCCCGAGTTTCAGAGCATGAGATTCAGGGCATGAGATTCAGGGCATGAGTTTCAGGGCAGGAGATTCAGGGCAGGTGTTTCACTGCAAGAGTTTCAGGGCATGAGATTCAGGGCATGAGATTCAGGGCATGAGATTTAGTACAGGAGATTCAGTGCATGAGTTTCAGGGCATGAGTTTCAGGGCAGGAGTTGTAGGGCATGTGATTCAGGGCATGAGTTTCAGTGCATGAGTTTCAGGGCAGGAGTTTCTGGGTATGTGATTTAGGGCATGAGTTTCAGGGTATGTGATTTAGGGCATGAGTTTCAGGGCATGAGATTCAGGGCTTGAGTTTCAGGGCATGAGGTTCAGGGCATGAGTTTCAGGTCATGAGATTCAGGGCATGAGTTTCAGTGCAGGAACTTGAGGGCATAAGATTCAGTGCACGAGTTTCAGAGCATGAGATTCAGGGCATGAGATTCAGGGCATGATTTTCAGGGCAGGAGATTCAGGGCAGGTGTTTCAGTGCAGGAGTTTCAGGGCATGAGATTCAGGGCATGAGATTCAGGGCATGAGTTTCAGGACAGGAGATTCAGGGCATGAGTTTCAGGGCATGAGTTTCAGGGCAGGAGTTTCAGAGCATGTGATTCAGGGCGTGAGTTTCAGGATATGAGATTCAGAGCATGTGATTCAGGGCGTGAGTTTCAGGATATGAGATTCATGGCATGAGTTTCAGTGCAGGAGTTTCAGGGCATGAGATTCAGGGCATGAGTTTCAGTGCATGAGTTTGAGGGCAGGAGTTTCAAGGCATGAGATTCAGGGCATGAGTTTCAGTGCATGAGTTTGAGGGAAGGAGTTTCAGGGCATGAGATTCAGGGCATGAGTTTCAGGGCATGAGATCAGGGCAGGTATTTCAGGGCATGTAATTCAGGGCATGAGATTCTGGGCATATGATTCAGGGCAGGAGTTTAGGGCATGTGATTCAGGGCATGAGTTTCAGTGCATGAGTTTCAGGGCAGGAGTTTCAGGGTATGTGATTTAGGGCATGAGTTTCAGGGCATGAGATTCAGGGCTTGAGTTTCAGGGCATGAGGTTCAGGGCATGAGTTTCAGGGCATGAGATTCAGGGCATGAGTTTCAGTGCAGGAACTTGAGGGCATGAGATTCAGTGCCGAGTTTCAGAGCATGAGATTCAGGGCATGAGATTCAGGGCATGATTTTCAGGGCAGGAGATTCAGGGCAGGTGTTTCAGTGCAGGAGTTCAGGGCATGAGATTCAGGGCATGAGTTTCAGGGCATGAGTTTCAGGACAGGAGATTCAGGGCATGAGTTTCAGGACATGAGTTTCAGGGCATGAGTTTCAGGGCAGGAGTTTCAGGGCATGTGATTCAGGGCGTGAGTTTCAGGATATGAGATTCATGGCATGAGTTTCAGAGCAGGAGTTTCAGGGCATGAGATTCAGAGCATGAGTTTCAGGGTAGGTGATTCAGGGCAGGAGTTTCAGGACATGAGATTCAGGGCATGAGTTTCAGTGCAGGAACTTGAGGTCATGAGATTCAGTGCACGAGTTTCAGAGCATGAGATTCAGGGCATGAGATTCAGGGCATGAGTTTCAGGGCAGGAGATTCAGGGCAGGTGTTTCACTGCAAGAGTTTCAGGGCATGAGATTCAGGGCATGAGATTCAGGGCATGAGATTTAGTACAGGAGATTCAGTGCATGAGTTTCAGGGCATGAGTTTCAGGCAGGAGTTGTAGGGCATGTGATTCAGGGCATGAGTTTCAGTGCATGAGTTTCAGGGCAGGAGTTTCTGGGTATGTGATTTAGGGCATGAGTTTCAGGGTATGTGATTTAGGGCATGAGTTTCAGGGCATGAGATTCAGGGCTTGAGTTTCAGGGCATGAGTTTCAGGGCAGGAGTTGTAGGGCGTGAGTTTCAGGATATGAGATTCATGGCATGAGTTTCAGTGCAGGAGTTTCAGGGCATGAGATTCAGAGCATGAGTTTCAGGATAGGTGATTCAGGGCAGGAGTTTCAGGACATGAGATTCAGGGCATGAGTTTCAGTGCAGGAAATTGAGGTCATGAGATTCAGTGCACGAGTTTCAGAGCATGAGATTCAGGGCATGAGATTCAGGGCATGAGTTTCAGGGCAGGAGATTCAGGGCAGGTGTTTCACTGCAAGAGTTTCAGGGCATGAGATTCAGGGCATGAGATTCAGGGCATGAGATTTAGTACAGGAGATTCAGTGCATGAGTTTCAGGGCATGAGTTTCAGGGCAGGAGTTGAGGGCATGTGATTCAGGCATGTGTTTCAGTGCATGAGTTTCAGGGCAGGAGTTTCTGGGTATGTGATTTAGGGCATGAGTTTCAGGGCATGAGATTCAGGTCTTGAGTTTCAGGGCATGAGGTTCAGACCATGAGTTTCAGGTCATGAGATTCAGGGCATGAGTTTCAGTCCAGGAACTTGAGGGCATGAGATTCAGTGCATGAGTTTCAGAGCATGAGATTCAGGGCATGAAATTCAGGGCATGATTTTCAGGGCAGGAGATTCAGGGCAGGTGTTTCAGTGCAGGACTTTCAGGGCATAAGATTCAGGGCATGAGATTCAGGGCTTGAGTTAAGGGCATGAGTTTCAGGGCATAAGTTTCAGGACATGAGTTTCAGGGAATGAGATTCAGGACATGAGTTTCAGGGCATGAGTTTCAGTGCAGGAACTTGAGGGCATGAGATTCAGGGCATGAGTTTCAGGACAGGAGATTCAGGGCATGAGTTTCAGGGCATGAGTTTCAGGGCATGAGTTTCAGGGCAGAAGTTTCAGGGCATGTAATTCAGGGCGTGAGTTTCAGGATATGAGATTCATGGCAAGAGTTTCAGTGCAGGAGTTTCAGGGCATGAGATTCAGCGCATGAGTTTCAGGGCATGAGATTCAGGACAGCAGTTTCAAGGCATGAGATTCAGGGCATGAGTTTCAGTGCATGAGTTTGAGGGCAGGAGTTTCAAGGCATGAGATTCAGGGCATGAGTTTCAGTGCATGAGTTTGAGGGCAGGAGTTTCAGGGCATGAGATTCAGGTCATGAGTTTCAGGGCATGAGATTCAGGGCAGGTATTTCAGGGCATGTAATTCAGGGCATGAGTTTCTGGGCAGATGATTCAGGGCAGGAGTTTTAGGGCATGTGATTCAGGGCATGAGTTTCAGTGCATGAGTTTCAGGGCAGGAGTTTCAGGGTATGTGATTTAGGGCATGAGTTTCAGGGCATGAGGTTCAGGGCATGAGTTTCAGGGCATGAGATTCAGGGCATGAGTTTCAGTGCAGGAACTTGAGGGCATGAGATTCAGTGCACGAGTTTCAGAGCATGAGATTCAGGGCATGAGATTCAGGGCATGATTTTCAGGGCAGGAGATTCAGGGCAGATGTTTCAGGGCATGAGATTCAGGGCATGAGTTTCAGGACAGGAGATTCAGGGCATGAGTTTCAGGGCATTTTGTTTCAGGGCAGGAGTTTCAGGGCATGTGATTCAGGGCGTGAGTTTCAGGATATGAGATTCATGGCATGAGTTTCAGTGCAGGAGTTTCAGGGCATGAGATTCAGGGCATGAGTTTCAGGGTAGGTGATTCAGGGCAGGAGTTTCAAGACATGAGATTCAGGGCATGAGTTTCAGTGCAGGAACTTGAGGTCATGAGATTCAGTGCACGACTTTCAGAGCGTGAGATTCAGGGCATGAGATTCAGGGCATGAGTTTTAGGACAGGAGATTCAGGGCATGAGTTTCAGGGCATGAGTTTCAGGGCATGAGTTTCAGGGCAGGAGTTTTAGGGCATGAGTTTCAGTGTATGAGTTTTAGGGCAGGAGTTTCAGGGTATGTGATTTAGGGCATGAGTTTCAGGGAATGAGATTCAGGGCTTGAGTTTCAGTCCAGGAACTTGAGGGCATGAGATTCAGTGCATGAGTTTCAGTGCATGACTTTCAGGGCAGGAGTTTCAGGGTATGTGATTTAGGGCATGAGTTTCAGGGCATGAGGTTCAGGGCATGAGTTTCAGGGCATGAGATTCAGGGCATGAGTTTCAGTGCAGGAACTTGAGGGCATGAGATTCAGTGCACGAGTTTCAGAGCATGAGATTCAGGGCATGATTTTCAGGGCAGGAGATTCAGGGCAGGTGTTTCAGGGCATGAGATTCAGGGCATGAGTTTCAGGACAGGAGATTCAGGGCATGAGTTTCAGGGCATGAGTTTCAGGGCAGGAGTTTTAGGGCATGAGTTTCAGTGCATGAGTTTTAGGGCAGGAGTTTCAGGGTATGTGATTTAGGGCATGAGTTTCAGGGAATGAGATTCAGGGCTTGAGTTTCAGGGCATGAGGTTCAGGGCATGAATTTCAAGTCATGAGATTCAGGGCATGAGTTTCAGTCCAGGAACTTGAGGGCATGAGATTCAGTGCATGAGTTTCAGAGCATGAGATTCAAGGCATGATTTTCAGGGCAGGAGATTCAGGGCAGGTGTTTCAGTGCAGGAGTTTCAGGGCATGAGATTCAGGGCATGAGATTCAGGGCATGAGTTTCAGGACAGGAGATTCAGGGCATGAGTTTCAAGGCATGAGTTTCAGGGCAGGAGTTTCAGGGCATGTGATTCAGGGCGTGAGTTTCAGGATATGAGATTCATGGCATGAGTTTCAGTGCAGGAGTTTCAGGGCATGAGATTCAGGGCATGAGTTTTAGGACAGGAGATTCAGGGCATGAGTTTCAGGGCATGAGTTTCAGGGCAGGAGTTTCAGGGCAGGAGTTTTAGGGCATGAGTTTCAGTGCATGAGTTTTAGGGCAGGAGTTTCAGGGTATGTCATTTAGGGCATGAGTTTCAGGGCATGAGATTCAGGGCTTGAGTTTCAGGGCATGAGGTTCAGGGCATGAGTTTCAGGTCATGAGATTCACGGCATTAGTTTCAGTCCAGGAACTTGAAGGCATGAGATTCAGTGCATGAGTTTCAGAGCATGAGATTCAGGGCATGAGATTCAGTGCATGATTTTCAGGGCAGGAGATTCAGAGCAGGTGTTTCAGTGCAGGAGTTTCAGGGCATGAGATTCAGGGCATGAGATTCAGGGCATGAGTTTCAGGGCACGAGTTTCAGGGCAGGAGTTTCAGAGCATGTGATTCAGGGCGTGAGTTTCAGGATATGAGATTCATGGCAAGAGTTTCAGTGCAGGAGTTTCAGGGCATGAGATTCAGGGCATGAGTTTCAGGGCATGAGGTTCAGGGCATGAGTTTCAGGTCATGAGATTCAGGGCATGAGTTTCAGTCCAGGAACTTGAGGGCATGAGATTCAGTGCATGAGTTTCAGAGCATGAGATTCAGGGCATGATTTTCAGGGCAGGAGATTCAGGGCAGGTGTTTCAGTGCAGGAGTTTCAGGGCATGAGATTCAGGGCATGAGATTCAGGGCATGAGTTTCAGGACAGGAGATTCAGGGCATGAGTTTCAGTGCAGGAGTTTCAGGGCATGAGATTCAGGGCATGAGTTTTAGGACAGGAGATTCAAGGCATGAGTTTCAGGGCATGAGTTTCAGGGCAGGAGTTTCAGGGCAGGAGTTTTAGGGTATGAGTTTCAGTGCATGAGTTTCAGGGCAGGAGTTTCAGGGTATGTGATTTAGGGCATGAGTTTCAGGGCATGAGATTCAGGGCTTGAGTTTCAGGGCATGAGGTTCAGGGCATGAGTTTCAGGTCATGAGATTCAGGGCATGAGTTTCAGTCCAGGAACTTGAGGGCATGAGATTCAGTGCATGAGTTTCAGAGCATGAGATTCAGGGCATGAGATTCAGTGCATGATTGTCAGGGCAGGAGTTTCAGAGCAGGTGTTTCAGTGCAGGAGTTTCAGGGCATGAGATTCAGGGCATGAGATTCAGGGCATGAGTTTCAGGGCATGAGTTTCAGGGCAGGAGTTTCAGAGCATGTGATTCAGGGCGTGAGTTTCAGGATATGAGATTCAGAGCATGTGATTCAGGGCGTGAGTTTCAGGATATGAGATTCATGGCATGAGTTTCAGTGCAGGAGTTTCAGGGCATGAGATTCAGGGCATGAGTTTCAGTGCATGAGTTTGAGGGCAGGAGTTTCAAGGCATGAGATTCAGGGCATGAGTTTCAGTGCATGAGTTTGAGGGAAGGAGTTTCAGGGCATGAGATTCAGGGCATGAGTTTCAGGGCATGAGATCAGGGCAGGTATTTCAGGGCATGTAATTCAGGGCATGAGATTCTGGGCATATGATTCAGGGCAGGAGTTTTAGGGCATGTGATTCAGGGCAAGAGTTTCAGTGCATGAGTTTCAGGGCAGGAGTTTCAGGGTATGTGATTTAGGGCATGAGTTTCAGGGCATGATATTCAGGGCTTGAGTTTCAGGGCATGAGGTTCAGGGCATGAGTTTCAGGGCATGAGATTCAGGGCATGAGTTTCAGTGCAGGAACTTGAGGGCATGAGATTCAGTGCACGAGTTTCAGAGCATGAGATTCAGGGCATGAGATTCAGGGCATGATTTTCAGGGCAGGAGATTCAGGGCAGGTGTTTCAGTGCAGGAGTTTCAGGGCATGAGATTCAGGGCATGAGTTTCAGGGCATGAGTTTCAGGACAGGAGATTCAGGGCATGAGTTTCAGGACATGAGTTTCAGGGCATGAGTTTCAGGGCAGGAGTTTCAGGGCATGTGATTCAGGGCGTGAGTTTCAGGATATGAGATTCATGGCATGAGTTTCAGGGTAGGTGATTCAGGGCAGGAGTTTCAGGACATGAGATTCAGGGCATGAGTTTCAGTGCAGGAACTTGAGGTCATGAGATTCAGTGCCCGAGTTTCAGAGCATGAGATTCAGGGCATGAGATTCAGGGCATGAGTTTCAGGGCAGGAGATTCAGGGCAGGTGTTTCACTGCAAGAGTTTCAGGGCATGAGATTCAGGGCATGAGATTCAGGGCATGAGATTTAGTACAGGAGATTCAGTGCATGAGTTTCAGGGCATGAGTTTCAGGGCAGGAGTTGTAGGGCATGTGATTCAGGGCATGAGTTTCAGTGCATGAGTTTCAGGGCAGGAGTTTCTGGGTATGTGATTTAGGGCATGAGTTTCAGGGTATGTGATTTAGAGCATGAGTTTCAGGGCATGAGATTCAGGGCTTGAGTTTCAGGGCATGAGGTTCAGGGCATGAGTTTCAGGTCATGAGATTCAGGGCATGAGTTTCAGTGCAGGAACTTGAGGGCATAAGATTCAGTGCACGAGTTTCAGAGCATGAGATTCAGGGCATGAGATTCAGGGCATGAGATTCAGGGCAGGAGATTCAGGGCAGGTGTTTCAGTGCAGGAGTTTCAGGGCATGAGATTCAGGGCATGAGATTCAGGGCATGAGTTTCAGGACAGGAGATTCAGGGCATTGAGTTTCAGGGCATGAGTTTCAGGGCAGGAGTTTCAGAGCATGTGATTCAGGGCGTGAGTTTCAGGATATGAGATTCAGACCATGTGATTCAGGGGTGAGTTTCAGGATATGAGATTCATGGCATGAGTTTCAGTGCAGGAGTTTCAGGGCATGAGATTCAGGGCATGAGTTTCAGTGCATGAGTTTGAGGGCAGGAGTTTCAAGGCATGAGATTCAGGGCATGAGTTTCAGTGCATGAGTTTGAGGGAAGGAGTTTCAGGGCATGATTTTCAGGGCATGAGTTTCAGGGCATGAGATCAGGGCAGGTATTTCAGGGCATGTAATTCAGGGCATGAGATTCTGGGCATATGATTCAGGGCAGGAGTTTTAGGGCATGTGATTCAGGGCATGAGTTTCAGTGCATGAGTTTCAGGGCAGGAGTTACAGGGTATGTGATTTAGGGCATGAGTTTCAGGGCATGAGATTCAGGGCTTGAGTTTCAGGGCATGAGGTTCAGGGCATGAGTTTCAGGGCATGAGATTCAGGACATGAGTTTCAGTGCAGGAACTTGAGGGCATGAGATTCAGTGCACGAGTTTCAGAGCATGAGATTCAGGGCATGAGATTCAGGGCATGATTTTCAGGGCAGGAGATTCAGGGCAGGTGTTTCAGTGCAGGAGTTTCAGGGCATGAGATTCAGGGCATGAGTTTCAGGGCATGAGTTTCAGGACAGGAGATTCAGGGCATGAGTTTCAGGACATGAGTTTCAGGGCATGAGTTTCAGGGCAGGAGAGTTTCAGGGCATGTGATTCAGGGCGTGAGTTTCAGGATATGAGATTCATGGCATGAGTTTCAGAGCAGGAGTTTCAGGGCATGAGATTCAGAGCATGAGTTTCAGGGTAGGTGATTCAGGGCAGGAGTTTCAGGACATGAGATTCAGGGCATGAGTTTCAGTGCAGGAACTTGAGGTCATGAGATTCAGTGCACGAGTTTCAGAGCATGAGATTCAGGGCATGAGATTCAGGGCATGAGTTTCAGGGCAGGAGATTCAGGGCAGGTGTTTCACTGCAAGAGTTTCAGGGCATGAGATTCAGGGCATGAGATTCAGGACATGAGATTTAGTACAGGAGATTCAGTGCATGAGTTTCAGGGCATGAGTTTCAGGGCAGGAGTTGTAGGGCATGTGATTCAGGGCATGAGTTTCAGTGCATGAGTTTCAGGGCAGGAGTTTCTGGGTATGTGATTTAGGGCATGAGTTTCAGGGTATGTGATTTAGGGCATGAGTTTAAGGGCATGAGATTCAGGGCTTGAGTTTCAGGGCATGAGTTTCAGGGCATGAGTTGTAGGGCGTGAGTTTCAGGATATGAGATTCATGGCATGAGTTTCAGTGCAGGAGTTTCAGGGCATGAGATTCAGAGCATGAGTTTCAGGGTAGGTGATTCAGGCAGGAGTTTCAGGACATGAGATTCAGGGCATGAGTTTCAGTGCAGGAAATTGAGGTCATGAGATTCAGTGCACGAGTTTCAGAGCATGAGATTCAGGGCATGAGATTCAGGGCATGAGTTTCAGGGCAGGAGATTCAGGGCAGGTGTTTCACTGCAAGAGTTTCAGGGCATGAGATTCAGGGCATGAGATTCAGGGCATGAGATTTAGTACAGGAGATTCAGTGCATGAGTTTCAGGGCATGAGTTTCAGGGCAGGAGTTGAGGGCATGTGATTCAGGGCATGAGTTTCAGTGCATGAGTTTCAGGGCAGGAGTTTCTGGGTATGTGATTTAGGGCATGAGTTTCAGGGCATGAGATTCAGGTCTTGAGTTTCAGGGCATGAGGTTCAGGGCATGAGTTTCAGGTCATGAGATTCAGGGCATGAGTTTCAGTCCAGGAACTTGAGGGCATGAGATTCAGTGCATGAGTTTCAGAGCATGAGATTCAGGGCATGAAATTCAGGGCATGATTTTCAGGGCAGGAGATTCAGGGCAGGTGTTTCAGTGCAGGACTTTCAGGCATAAGATTCAGGGCATGAGATTCAGGGCTTGAGTTTAAGGGCATGAGTTTCAGGGCATAAGTTCAGGACATGAGTTTTAGGGAATGAGATTCAGGACATGAGTTTCAGGGCATGAGTTTCAGTGCAGGAACTTGAGGGCATGAGATTCAGGGCATGAGATTCAGGACAGGAGATTCAGGGCATGAGTTTCAGGGCATGAGTTTCAGGGCAGAAGTTTCAGGGCATGTAATTCAGGGCGTGAGTTTCAGGATATGAGATTCATGGCAAGAGTTTCAGTGCAGGAGTTTCAGGGCATGAGATTCAGCGCATGAGTTTCAAGGCATGAGATTCAGGACAGCAGTTTCAAGGCATGAGATTCAGGGCATGAGTTTCAGTGCATGAGTTTGAGGGCAGGAGTTTCAAGGCATGAGATTCAGGGCATGAGTTTTCAGTGCATGAGTTTGAGGGCAGGAGTTTCAGGGCATGAGATTCAGGTCATGAGTTTCAGGGCATGAGATTCAGGGCAGGTATTCAGGGCATGTAATTCAGGGCATGAGTTTCTGGGCAGATGATTCAGGGCAGGAGTTTTAGTGCATGTGATTCAGGGCATGAGTTTCAGTGCATCTGAGTTTCAGGGCAGGAGTTTTCAGGGTATGTGATTTAGGGCATGAGTTTCAGGGCATGAGGTTCAAGGCATGAGTTTCAGGGCATGAGATTCAGGGCATGAGTTTCAGTGCAGGAACTTGAGGGCATGAGATTCAGTGCACGAGTTTCAGAGCATGAGATTCAGGGCATGAGATTCAGGGCATGATTTTCAGGGCAGGAGATTCAGGGCAGATGTTTCAGGGCATGAGATTCAGGGCATGAGTTTCAGGACAGGAGATTCAGGCATGAGTTTCAGGGCATGAGTTTCAGGCAGGAGTTTCAGGGCATGTGATTCAGGCGTGAGTTTCAGGATATGAGATTCATTGGCATGAGTTTCAGTGCAGGAGTTTCAGGGCATGAGATTCAGTGGCATGTTCAGGGTAGGTGATTCAGGGCAGGAGTTTCAAGACATGAGATTCAGGGCATGAGTTTCAGTGCAGGAACTTGAGGTCATGAGATTCAGTGCACGACTTTCAGAGCGTGAGATTCAGGGCATGAGATTCAGGGCATGAGTTTCAGGGCATGAGTTTCAGGGCAGGAGTTTTAGGGCATGAGTTTCAGTGTATGAGTTTTAGGGCAGGAGTTTCAGGGTATGTGATTTAGGGCATGAGTTTCAGGGAATGAGATTCAGGGCTTGAGTTTCAGGGCATGAGGTTCAGGGCATGAGTTTCAGGTCATGAGATTCAGGGCATGAGTTTCAGTCCAGGAACTTGAGGGCATGAGATTCAGTGCATGAGTTTCAGTGCATGTGTTTCAGGGCAGGAGTTTCAGGGTATGTGATTTAGGGCATGAGTTTCAGGGCATGAGGTTCAGGGCATGAGTTTCAGGGCATGAGATTCAGGGCATGAGTTTCAGGACAGGAGATTCAGGGCATGAGTTTCAAGGCATGAGTTTCAGGGCAGGAGTTTCAGGGCATGTGATTCAGGGCGTGAGTTTCAGGATATGAGATTCATGGCATGAGTTTCAGTGCAGGAGTTTCAGGGCATGAGATTCAGGGCATGAGTTTTAGGACAGAAGATTCAGGGCATGAGTTTCAGGGCATGAGTTTCAGGGCAGGAGTTTCAGGGCAGGAGTTTTAGGGCATGAGTTTCAGTGCATGAGTTTTAGGGCAGGAGTTTCAGGGTATGTGATTTAGGGCATGAGTTTCAGGGCATGAGATTCAGGGCTTGAGTTCAGGGCATGAGGTTCAGGGCATGAGTTTCAGGTCATGAGATTCAGGGCATGAGTTTCAGTCCAGGAACTTGAAGGCATGAGATTCAGTGCATGAGTTTCAGAGCATGAGATTCAGGGCATGATTGTCAGGCAGGAGTTTCAGAGCAGGTGTTTCAGTGCAGGAGTTTCAGGGCATGAGATTCAGGGCATGAGATTCAGGGCATGAGTTTCAGGGCATGAGTTTCAGGGCAGGAGTTTCAGAGCATGTGATTCAGGGCGTGAGTTTCAGGATATGAGATTCAGAGCATGTGATTCAGGGCGTGAGTTTCAGGATATGAGATTCATGACATGAGTTTCAGTGCAGGAGTTTCAGGGCATGAGATTCAGGGCATGAGTTTCAGTGCATGAGTTTGAGGGCAGGAGTTTCAAGGCATGAGATTCAGGGCATGAGTTTCAGTGCATGAGTTTGAGGGAAGGAGTTTCAGGGCATGAGATTCAGGGCATGAGTTTCAGGGCATGAGATCAGGGCAGGTATTTCAGGGCATGTAATTCAGGGCATGAGATTCTGGGCATATGATTCAGGGCAGGAGTTTTAGGGCATGTGATTCAGGCAAGAGTTTCAGTGCATGAGTTTCAGGGCAGGAGTTTCAGGGTATGTGATTTAGGGCATGAGTTTCAGGGCATGATATTCAGGGCTTGAGTTTCAGGGCATGAGGTTCAGGGCATGAGTTTCAGGGCATGAGATTCAGGGCATGAGTTTCAGTGCAGGAACTTGAGGGCATGAGATTCAGTGCACGAGTTTCAGAGCATGAGATTCAGGGCATGAGATTCAGGGCATGATTTTCAGGGCAGGAGATTCAGGGCAGGTGTTTCAGTGCAGGAGTTTCAGGGCATGAGATTCAGGGCATGAGTTTCAGGGCATGAGTTTCAGGACAGGAGATTCAGGGCATGAGTTTCAGGACATGAGTTTCAGGGCATGAGTTTCAGGGCAGGAGTTTCAGGGCATGTGATTCAGGGCGTGAGTTTCAGGATATGAGATTCATGGCATGAGTTTCAGGGTAGGTGATTCAGGGCAGGAGTTTCAGGACATGAGATTCAGGGCATGAGTTTCAGTGCAGGAACTTGAGGTCATGAGATTCAGTGCCCGAGTTTCAGAGCATGAGATTCAGGGCATGAGATTCAGGGCATGAGTTTCAGGGCAGGAGATTCAGGGCAGGTGTTTCACTGCAAGAGTTTCAGGGCATGAGATTCAGGGCATGAGATTCAGGGCATGAGATTTAGTACAGGAGATTCAGTGCATGAGTTTCAGGGCATGAGTTTCAGGGCAGGAGTTGTAGGGCATGTGATTCAGGGCATGAGTTTCAGTGCATGAGTTTCAGGGCAGGAGTTTCTGGGTATGTGATTTAGGGCATGAGTTTCAGGGTATGTGATTTAGAGCATGAGTTTCAGGGCATGAGATTCAGGGCTTGAGTTTCAGGGCATGAGGTTCAGGGCATGAGTTTCAGGTCATGAGATTCATGGCATGAGTTTCAGTGCAGGAACTTGAGGGCATAAGATTCAGTGCACGAGTTTCAGAGCATGAGATTCAGGGCATGAGATTCAGGGCATGATTTTCAGGGCAGGAGATTCAGGGCAGGTGTTTCAGTGCAGGAGTTTCAGGGCATGAGATTCAGGGCATGAGATTCAGGGCATGAGTTTCAGGACAGGAGATTCAGGGCATGAGTTTCAGGGCATGAGTTTCAGGGCAGGAGTTTCAGAGCATGTGATTCAGGGCGTGAGTTTCAGGATATGAGATTCAGACCATGTGATTCAGGGCGTGAGTTTCAGGATATGAGATTCATGGCATGAGTTTCAGTGCAGGAGTTTCAGGGCATGAGATTCAGGGCATGAGTTTCAGTGCATGAGTTTGAGGGCAGGAGTTTCAAGGCATGAGATTCAGGGCATGAGTTTCAGTGCATGAGTTTGAGGGAAGGAGTTTCAGGGCATGATTTTCAGGGCATGAGTTTCAGGGCATGAGATCAGGGCAGGTATTTCAGGGCATGTAATTCAGGGCATGAGATTCTGGGCATATGATTCAGGGCAGGAGTTTTAGGGCATGTGATTCAGGGCATGAGTTTCAGTGCATGAGTTTC
>NW_027276874.1:0-34248 GCF_030028105.1 Mobula birostris | reverse complement strand
ATTGTCTGTCTCTCTACACCCTGAGGACTGTCCGTGCCTCTCTGCACCCTGAGGACTGTCCGTGTCTCTGCACCCTGAGGACTATCTGTCTCTCTCTGGACCCTAAGGACTGTCTGTCTCTCTGCACCCTGAGTACTGTCCGTGACTCTGCAACCTGAGGACTGCCTGTGTCTCTCTGATCCCTGAGGACTGTCTGTCTCTCAGCACCCTGATGTATGTCTGTCTCTCTGCACTCTGAGGACTGTCTGTCTCTCTTCAGCCTGAGGATTGTCTGTCTGTCTCCACCCTGAGGACTGTCTATGTCTCTCTTCACCCTGAGGACTGTCTGTCTGTCTGCACCATGAGGACTGTCTGTCTCTCTGCACCCTGAGGACCGTCTGTCTCTCTCTGGACCCTGAGGACTGTCTGTCTCTCTCTGATCCCTGAGGACTGTCTGTCTCTCTGCACCCTGAGGACTGTCTGTCTCTCTGCACCCTGAGGACTGTCCGTGTCTATCTGCACCCTGAAGACTGTCTGTATCTCTACACCCTGAGTTCTGTCTGTCTCTCTGCAGCCTAAAGACTGTCTGTCTCTCTGCACCCTGAGGACTGTCCGTGTCTCTCTGCACCCTGAGGCCTGTCTCTGTCACTCTGCACCCTGAGGTCTGTCCTTGTCTTTCAGCACCTTGAGGACTGTCTGTCTGCCTACATCCTGAGGGCTCTCCGTCTCTCGGCACCCAGAGGACTGTACGTCTCTCTGCACCCTGAGGTCTGTCTCTCTCTCTGCACCCTGAGGAATTTCTGTCTCTCTGCACCCGGAGGACTGTCTGTGTTTCTCTGCTCCCTGACGACTGTTTGTCTCTCTCCACCCTTAGTCCTGTCTGTCTCTCTGCACCCTGGGGACTGTCTGTCTCTCTGCACCCTGAGGCCTGTCTCTCTCTATGCACCCTGGGGACTGTCTGCCTCTCTCTGCTCCCTGAGGACTGTCTGTCTCTCTGCACCCTGAGGACTGTCTGTGTCTCTCTGCTCCCTGAGGCCTGTCTGTCTCTCTCTGGACCCTGAGGACTATCTGTTTCTCTGCACCCTGATTGCTGTCCTTGTCTCTGCACCCTGAGGACTGTCCGTGTCTCTCTGCACCCTGAGGTCTGTCTGTCTCTCTCTGCTCCTTGAAGACTGTCTGTACCTCTGCACCCTGAGTTCTGTCTGTCTCTCTGCCGCCTGAGGACTGTCTGTCTCTCTGCACCCGGAGGACTGTCTGTGTCTCTCTGCTCCCTGAGGACTGTCTGTCTCTCTCTGGACCCTGAGGACTGTCTGTCTCTCTGCACCCTGAGTACTGTCCGTGTCTCTGCACCCTGAGGACTGTCTGTGTCTCTCCGCTCCCTGAGGACTGTCCGTGCCTCTCTGCACCCTGAGGACTGTCTGTCTCTCTGCACCCTGAGGCCTGTCTGTCTCACTGCACCCTGGGTCTGTCTGTCTCTCTGCATCCTGAGGACTGTTTGTCTCTCTGCACCCTGAGGCCTGTCTGTCTCTCTCTGCACTCTGAGGACTGTCCGTGGCTCTCTGCACCCTAAGGACTGTCTGTCTCTCTCCACACTGATATGTCCGTCTCTCTCTGAACCCTCAGGACTGTCCGTGTCTCTCTGCACCCTGAAGACTGTCTGTATCTCTACACCCTGAGTTCTGTCTGTCTCTCTGCAGCCTAAAGACTGTCTGTCTGTCTGCACCCTGAGGACTGTCCGTGTCTCTCTGCACCCTGAGGCCTGTCTCTGTCTCTCTGCACCCTGAGAGCTGTCCTTGTCTCTCAGCACCCTGAGGACTGTCTGTCTGCCTACATCCTGAGGGCTCTCCGTCTCTCGACACCCAGAGGACTGTGCGTCTCTCTGCACCCTGAGGTCTGTCTCTCTCTCTGCAACCTGAGGACTGTCTGTCTCTCTGCACCCTGAGGACTGTCTGTCTCTCTGCACCCTGAGGGCTGTCCGTGTCTCTCTGCACCCTGTGTACTATCTGTCTCTCTGCACCCTGAGGTCTGTCTGTCTCTCTGCATCCTGAGCACTGTCCGTGTCTCTGCACCCTGTGTACTATCTGTCTCTCTGCACCCTCAGGACTGACTGTCTGTCTGTCTGGACCCTGAGGACTGTCTGTGTCTCTCTGCACCCCAAGGACTGTCTGTCTCTCTGCACCCTGAGGACTGTCCGTGTCTCTCTGCACCCTGAGGCCTGTCTCTGTCTCTCTGCACCCTGAGGGCTGTCCTTGTCTCTCAGCACCCTGAGGACTGTCTGTCTGCCTACATCCTGAGGGCTCTCCGTCTCTCAGCAACCTGAGGACTGTCTGTCTCTCTGCACCCTGAGGACTGTCTGTCTCTCTGCACCCTGAGGGCTGTCCGTGTCTCTCTGCACCCTGTGTACTATCTGTCTCTCTGCACCCTGAGGTCTGTCTGTCTCTCTGCATCCTGAGCACTGTCCGTGTCTCTGCACCCTGTGTACTATCTGTCTCTCTGCACCCTCAGGACTGACTGTCTGTCTGTCTGGACCCTGAGGACTGTCTGTGTCTCTCTGCACCCCAAGGACTCTCTGTCTCTCTTCTCCCTGAGGACTGTCTGTCTCTCTCTGCACCCTGAGGACTGTCCGTCTCTCTGAACCCTGAGGACTGTCCGTGTCTCTCTGCACCCTGAAGACTGTCCGTATCTCTACACCCTGAGTTCTGTCTGTCTCTCTGCAGCCTGAGGACTGTCTGTCTTTCTGCACCCTGAGGACTGTCCGTGTCTCTCTGCACCCTGAGGCCTGTCTCTGTCTCTCTGCACCCAGAGGGCTGTCCTTGTCTCTCAGCACCCTGAGGACTGTCCTTGTCTCTCAGCACCCTGAGGACTGTCTGTCTGCCTACATCCTGAGGGCTCTCCGTCTCTCGGCACCCAGAGGACTGTGCGTCTCTCGGCACCCAGAGGACTGTGCGTCTCTCTGCACCCTGAGGTCTGTCTCTCTCTCTGCACTCTGAGGACTGTCTGTCTCTCTGCACTCGGAGGACTGTCTGTGTCTCTCTGCTCCCTGAGGACTGTCTGTCTCTCTCTGGACCCTGAGGACTGTCTGTCTCTCTGCACCCTGAGCACTGTACGTGTCTCTGCACCCTGAGGACTGTTTGTCTCTCTGCAGTCTGCGGATTGTCTGTCTCTCTCCACCCTGAGGACTGTCTGTGTCTCTCTGCACCTTGAGGATTGTCTGTCTCTCTACACCCTGAGGACTGTCCGTGCCTCTCTGCACCCTGAGGACTGTCCGTGTCTCTGCACCCTGAGGACTATCTGTCTCTCTCTGGACCCTAAGGACTGTCTGTCTCTCTGCACCCTGAGTACTGTCCGTGACTCTGCAACCTGAGGACTGCCTGTGTCTCTCTGATCCCTGAGGACTGTCTGTCTCTCAGCACCCTGATGTATGTCTGTCTCTCTGCACTCTGAGGACTGTCTGTCTCTCTTCAGCCTGAGGATTGTCTGTCTGTCTCCACCCTGAGGACTGTCTATGTCTCTCTTCACCCTGAGGACTGTCTGTCTGTCTGCACCATGAGGACTGTCTGTCTCTCTGCACCCTGAGGACCGTCTGTCTCTCTCTGGACCCTGAGGACTGTCTGTCTCTCTCTGATCCCTGAGGACTGTCTGTCTCTCTGCACCCTGAGGACTGTCTGTCTCTCTGCACCCTGAGGACTGTCCGTGTCTATCTGCACCCTGAAGACTGTCTGTATCTCTACACCCTGAGTTCTGTCTGTCTCTCTGCAGCCTAAAGACTGTCTGTCTCTCTGCACCCTGAGGACTGTCCGTGTCTCTCTGCACCCTGAGGCCTGTCTCTGTCACTCTGCACCCTGAGGTCTGTCCTTGTCTTTCAGCACCTTGAGGACTGTCTGTCTGCCTACATCCTGAAGGCTCTCCGTCTCTCGGCACCCAGAGGACTGTACGTCTCTCTGCACCCTGAGGTCTGTCTCTCTCTCTGCACCCTGAGGAATTTCTGTCTCTCTGCACCCGGAGGACTGTCTGTGTTTCTCTGCTCCCTGACGACTGTTTGTCTCTCTCCACCCTTAGTCCTGTCTGTCTCTCTGCACCCTGGGGACTGTCTGTCTCTCTGCACCCTGAGGCCTGTCTCTCTCTATGCACCCTGGGGACTGTCTGCCTCTCTCTGCTCCCTGAGGACTGTCTGTCTCTCTGCACCCTGAGGACTGTCTGTGTCTCTCTGCTCCCTGAGGCCTGTCTGTCTCTCTCTGGACCATGAGGACTATCTGTTTCTCTGCACCCTGATTGCTGTCCTTGTCTCTGCACCCTGAGGACTGTCCGTGTCTCTCTGCACCCTGAGGTCTGTCTGTCTCTCTCTGCTCCTTGAAGACTGTCTGTACCTCTGCACCCTGAGTTCTGTCTGTCTCTCTGCCGCCTGAGGACTGTCTGTCTCTCTGCACCCGGAGGACTGTCTGTGTCTCTCTGCTCCCTGAGGACTGTCTGTCTCTCTCTGGACCCTGAGGACTGTCTGTCTCTCTGCACCCTGAGTACTGTCCGTGTCTCTGCACCCTGAGGACTGTCTGTGTCTCTCTGCTCCCTGAGGACTGTCCGTGCCTCTCTGCACCCTGAGGACTGTCTGTCTCTCTGCACCCTGAGGCCTGTCTGTCTCACTGCACCCTGGGTCTGTCTGTCTCTCTGCATCCTGAGGACTGTTTGTCTCTCTGCACCCTGAGGCCTGTCTGTCTCTCTCTGCACTCTGAGGACTGTCCGTGGCTCTCTGCACCCTAAGGACTGTCTGTCTCTCTCCACACTGATATGTCCGTCTCTCTCTGAACCCTCAGGACTGTCCGTGTCTCTCTGCACCCTGAAGACTGTCTGTATCTCTACACCCTGAGTTCTGTCTGTCTCTCTGCAGCCTAAAGACTGTCTGTCTGTCTGCACCCTGAGGACTGTCCGTGTCTCTCTGCACCCTGAGGCCTGTCTCTGTCTCTCTGCACCCTGAGGGCTGTCCTTGTCTCTCAGCACCCTGAGGACTGTCTGTCTGCCTACATCCTGAGGGCTCTCCGTCTCTCGGCACCCAGAGGACTGTGCGTCTCTCTGCACCCTGAGGTCTGTCTCTCTCTCTGCAACCTGAGGACTGTCTGTCTCTCTGCACCCTGAGGACTGTCTGTCTCTCTGCATCCTGAGGGCTGTCCGTGTCTCTCTGCACCCTGTGTACTATCTGTCTCTCTGCACCCTGAGGTCTGTCGGTCTCTCTGCATCCTGAGCACTGTCCGTGTCTCTGCACCCTGTGTACTATCTGTCTCTCTGCACCCTCAGGACTGACTGTCTGTCTGTCTGGACCCTGAGGACTGTCTGTGTCTCTCTGCACCCCAAGGACTGTCTGTCTCTCTGCACCCTGAGGACTGTCCGTGTCTCTCTGCACCCTGAGGCCTGTCTCTGTCTCTCTGCACCCTGAGGGCTGTCCTTGTCTCTCAGCACCCTGAGGACTGTCTGTCTGCCTACATCCTGAGGGCTCTCCGTCTCTCGGCACCCAGAGGACTGTGCGTCTCTCTGCACCCTGAGGTCTGTCTCTCTCTCAGCAACCTGAGGACTGTCTGTCTCTCTGCACCCTGAGGACTGTCTGTCTCTCTGCACCCTGAGGGCTGTCCGTGTCTCTCTGCACCCTGTGTACTATCTGTCTCTCTGCACCCTGAGGTCTGTCTGTCTCTCTGCATCCTGAGCACTGTCCGTGTCTCTGCACCCTGTGTACTATCTGTCTCTCTGCACCCTCAGGACTGACTGTCTGTCTGTCTGGACCCTGAGGACTGTCTGTGTCTCTCTGCACCCCAAGGACTGTCTGTCTCTCTTCTCCCTGAGGACTGTCTGTCTCTCTCTGCACCCTGAGGACTGTCCGTCTCTCTGAACCCTGAGGACTGTCCGTGTCTCTCTGCACCCTGAAGACTGTCCGTATCTCTACACCCTGAGTTCTGTCTGTCTCTCTGCAGCCTGAGGACTGTCTGTCTTTCTGCACCCTGAGGACTGTCCGTGTCTCTCTGCACCCTGAGGCCTGTCTCTGTCTCTCTGCACCCAGAGGGCTGTCCTTGTCTCTCAGCACCCTGAGGACTGTCCTTGTCTCTCAGCACCCTGAGGACTGTCTGTCTGCCTACATCCTGAGGGCTCTCCGTCTCTCGGCACCCAGAGGACTGTGCGTCTCTCGGCACCCAGAGGACTGTGCGTCTCTCTGCACCCTGAGGTCTGTCTCTCTCTCTGCACTCTGAGGACTGTCTGTCTCTCTGCACTCGGAGGACTGTCTGTGTCTCTCTGCTCCCTGAGGACTGTCTGTCTCTCTCTGGACCCTGAGGACTGTCTGTCTCTCTGCACCCTGAGCACTGTCCGTGTCTCTGCACCCTGAGGACTGTTTGTCTCTCTGCACCTTGAGGATTGTCTGTCTCTCTACACCCTGAGGACTGTCCGTGCCTCTCTGCACCCTGAGGACTGTCCGTGTCTCTGCACCCTGAGGACTATCTGTCTCTCTCTGGACCCTAAGGACTGTCTGTCTCTCTGCACCCTGAGTACTGTCCGTGACTCTGCAACCTGAGGACTGCCTGTGTCTCTCTGATCCCTGAGGACTGTCTGTCTCTCAGCACCCTGATGTATGTCTGTCTCTCTGCACTCTGAGGACTGTCTGTCTCTCTTCAGCCTGAGGATTGTCTGTCTGTCTCCACCCTGAGGACTGTCTATGTCTCTCTTCACCCTGAGGACTGTCTGTCTGTCTGCACCATGAGGACTGTCTGTCTCTCTGCACCCTGAGGACCGTCTGTCTCTCTCTGGACCCTGAGGGCTGTCTGTCTCTCTCTGATCCCTGAGGACTGTCTGTCTCTCTGCACCCTGAGGACTATCTGTCTCTCTGCACCCTGAGGACTGTCCGTGTCTATCTGCACCCTGAAGACTGTCTGTATCTCTACACCCTGAGTTCTGTCTGTCTCTCTGCAGCCTAAAGACTGTCTGTCTCTCTGCACCCTGAGGACTGTCCGTGTCTCTCTGCACCCTGAGGCCTGTCTCTGTCACTCTGCACCCTGAGGTCTGTCTCTCTCTCTGCACCCTGAGGAATTTCTGTCTCTCTGCACCCGGAGGACTGTCCGTGTTTCTCTGCACTCTGTATACTGTCTGTCTCTCTGCACCCTCAGGACTGTCTGTCTCTCTGCACCCTGAGGGCTGTCGGTGTTTCTGCACCCTGAGGTTTGTCTGTCTCTCTGGACCCTGAGGACTGTCTGTGTCTCTCTGCACCCCGAGGACTGTCTGTCTCTCTGGACCCTGAGGACTGTCTTTCTCTCTCTGCACCCTGCGGACTGTCCGTGTCTCTCTGCACCCTAAGGACTGTCTGTCTCTCTCCACACCGATGTGTCCGTCTCTCTCTGAACCCTGAGGACTGTCCGTGTCTCTCTGCACCCTGAAGACTGTCTGTATCTCTACACCCTGAGTTCTGTCTGTCTCTCTGCAGCCTAAGGACTGTCTGTCTCTCTGCACCCTGAGGACTGTCCGTGTCTCTCTGCACCCTGAGGCCTGTCTCTGTCTCTCTGCACCCTGAGGGCTGTCCTTGTCTCTCAGCACCCTGAGGACTGTCTGTCTGCCTACATCCTGAGGGCTCTCCGTCTCTCGGCACCCAGAGGACTGTGCGTCTCTCTGCACCCTGAGGTCTGTCTCTCTCTCTGCAACCTGAGGACTGTCTGTCTCTCTGCACCCTGAGGACTGTCTGTCTCTCTGCACCCTGAGGGCTGTCCGTGTCTCTCTGCACCCTGTGTACTATCTGTCTCTCTGCACCCTGAGGTCTGTCTGTCTCTCTGCATCCTGAGCACTGTCCGTGTCTCTGCACCCTGTGTACTATCTGTCTCTCTGCACCCTCAGGACTGACTGTCTGTCTGTCTGGACCCTGAGGACTGTCTGTGTCTCTCTGCACCCCAAGGACTGTCTGTCTCTCTGCACCCTGAGGACTGTCCGTGTCTCTCTGCACCCTGAGGCCTGTCTCTGTCTCTCTGCACCCTGAGGGCTGTCCTTGTCTCTCAGCACCTTGAGGACTGTCTGTCTGCCTACATCCTGAGGGCTCTCCGTCTCTCGGCCCCCAGAGGACTGTGCGTCTCTCTGCACCCTGAGGTCTGTCTCTCTCTCTGCACCCTGAGGACTGTCTGTCTCTCTGCACCCGGAGTACTGTCCGTGTCTCTGCACCCTGAGGACTGTCTGTGTCTCTCTGCTCCCTGAGGACTGTCCGTGCCTCTCTGCACCCTGAGGACTGTTTGTCTCTCTGCACCCTGAGGCCTGTCTGTCTCTCTCTGCACCCTGAGGACTGTCCGTGGCTCTCTGCACCCTGAGGCCTGTCTCAGTCTCCCTGCACCCTGAGGACTGTCTGTCTCTCTCTGCACCGTGAGGTTTGTCTCTCTCTGCACCCTGAGGTCTGTCTGTCTCTGCACCCTGAGGACTGTCCGTCTCTCTGCACCCTGAGGACTGTCTGTCTCTCTCTGCACCCTGAGGACTGTCTCTCTCTCTGCACCCTAAGGACTGTCTGTCTCTCTGCACCCGGAGGACTGTCTGTCTCTCTCTGCACCCTGAGGACTGTCTCTCTCTCTGCACCCTGAGGACTGTCTGTCTCTCTGCACCCGGAGGACTGTCTGTGTCTCTCTGCTCCCTGAGGACTGTCTGTCTCTCTCTGGACCATGAGGACTGTCTGTCTCTCTGCACCCTGAGTACTGTCCGTGTCTCTGCACCCTGAGGACTGTCTGTGTCTCTCTGCTCCCTGAGGACTGTCCGTGCCTCTCTGCACCCTGAGGTCTGTCTCTCTCTGCACCCTGAGGTCTGTCTGTCTCTGCACCCTGAGGACTGTCCGTCTCTCTGCACCCTGAGGACTGTCTGTCTCTCTCCACCCTGAGGTGTCCGTCTCTCTCTGAACCCTGAGGACTGTCCGTGTCTTTCTGCACCCTGAGGCATGTCTCTGTCTCTCTGCACCCTGAGGACTGTCCTTGTCTCTCAGCACCCTGAGGACTGTCTGTCGGTCTACACCCTGAGGACTGTCTGTCTCTCTCTGGACCCTGAGGACTGTCTGTCTCTCTGCACCCTGAGGACTGTCTGTCTCTCTGCACCCGGAGTACTGTCCGTGTCTCTGCACCCTGAGGACTGTCTGTGTCTCTCTGCTCCCTGAGGACTGTCCGTGCCTCTCTGCACCCTGAGGACTGTTTGTCTCTCTGCACCCTGAGGCCTGTCTGTCTCTCTCTGCACCCTGAGGACTGTCCGTGGCTCTCTGCACCCTGAGGCCTGTCTCAGTCTCCCTGCACCCTGAGGACTGTCTGTCTCTCTCTGCACCGTGAGGTTTGTCTCTCTCTGCACCCTGAGGTCTGTCTGTCTCTGCACCCTGAGGACTGTCCGTCTCTCTGCACCCTGAGGACTGTCTGTCTCTCTCTGCACCCTGAGGACTGTCTCTCTCTCTGCACCCTAAGGACTGTCTGTCTCTCTGCACCCGGAGGACTGTCTGTGTCTCTCTGCTCCCTGAGGACTGTCTGTCTCTCTCTGGACCATGAGGACTGTCTGTCTCTCTGCACCCTGAGTACTGTCCGTGTCTCTGCACCCTGAGGACTGTCTGTGTCTCTCTGCTCCCTGAGGGCTGTCCGTGCCTCTCTGCACCCTGAGGTCTGTCTCTCTCTGCACCCTGAGGTCTGTCTGTCTCTGCACCCTGAGGACTGTCCGTCTCTCTGCACCCTGAGGACTGTCTGTCTCTCTCCACCCTGAGGTGTCCGTCTCTCTCTGAACCCTGAGGACTGTCCGTGTCTTTCTGCACCCTGAGGCATGTCTCTGTCTCTCTGCACCCTGAGGACTGTCCTTGTCTCTCTGCACCCTGAGGACTGTCTGTCGGTCTACACCCTGAGGACTGTCTGTCTCTCTCTGGACCCTGAGGACTGTCTGTCTCTCTGCACCCTGAGGACTGTCTGTCTCTCTGCACCCTGAGGGCTGTCCGTGTCTCTCTGCACCCTGTGTACTATCTGTCTCTCTGCACCCTGAGGTCTATCTGTCTCTCTGCATCCTGAGCACTGTCCGTGTCTCTGCACACTGTGTACTATCTGTCTCTCTGCGGCCTGAGGACTGTCTGTCTCTCTCTGGTCCCTGAGGACTGTCTGTGTCTCTCTGCACCCCAAGGACTGTCAGTCTCTCTGCACCCTGAGGACTGTCTGTCTCTCTCTGCACCCTGAGGACAGTCCGTCTCTCTGCACCCTGCGGACTGTCCGTGTCTCTCTGCACCCTGAAGACTGTCCGTATCTCTACACCCTGAGTTCTGTCTGTCTCTCTGCGGCCTGAGGACTGTCTGTCTTTCTGCACCCTGAGGACTGTCCGTGTCTCTCTGCACCCTGAGGCCTATCTCTGTCTCTCTGCATCCTGAGTACTGTCCATGTCTCTGCACCCTGAGGACTGTCTGTCTCTCTGCAGTCTGAGGACTGTCTGTCTCTCTCCACCCTGAGGACTGTCTGTGTCTCTTCACCCTGAGGATTGTCTGTCTCACTGCACCCTGAGGACTGTCTCTCTCTCTACACCCTGAGGACTGTCCGTGCCTCTCTGCTACCTGAGGACTCTCTGTCTCTCTGCACTCTGAGGACTGTCTGTCTCTCTGTACCCTGAGGACTGTCCGTGTCTCTGCACCCTGAGGACTGGCTGTGTCTCTCTGCACCCTGAGGTCTGTCTGTCTCTCTGCACCCTGAGGACTGTCTGTCTCTTTCTGGACCCTAAGGACTGTCTGTCTCTCTTTGCACCCTGAGTACTGTCCGTGACTCTGCAACCTGAGGACTGCCTGTGTGTCTCTGATCCCTGAGGACTGTCTGTCTCTCAGCACCCTGATGTATGTCTGTCTCTCTGCACCCTGAGGACTGTCTGTCTCTCTTCAGCCTGAGGATTGTCTGTCTCTCTCCACCCTGAGGACTGTCTGTGTCTCTCTTCACCATGAGGACTGTCTGTCTGTCTGCACCCTTAGGACCGTCTGTCTCTGTCTGGACCCTGAGCACTGTCTGTCTCTCTGCACCCTGAGGGCTGTCCGTGTCTCTCTGAACCCTGAGGACTGTCTGTCTCTCTGCACCCTGAGTACTGTCCGTGTTTCTGCACTCTGTATACTGTCTGTCTCTCTGCACCCTCAGGACTGTCTGTCACTCTGCACCCTGAGGGCTGTCCGTGTCTCTCTGCACCCTGAGGACTGTCTGTCTCTCTGCACCCTGAGGGCTGTCCGTGTCTCTCTGAACCCTGAGGACTGTCTGTCTCTCTGCACCCTGAGTACTGTCCGTGTTTCTGCACTCTGTATACTGTCTGTCTCTCTGCACCCTCAGGACTGTCTGTCTCTCTGCACCCTGAGGGCTGTCCGTGTCTCTCTGCACCCTGAGGACTGTCGGTGTTTCTGCACCCTGAGGTTTGTCTGTCTCTCTGGACCCTGAGGACTGTCTGTGTCTCTCTGCACCCCGAGGACTGTCTGTCTCTCTGGACCCTGAGGACTGTCTTTCTCTCTCTGCACCCTGCGGACTGTCCGTGTCTCTCTGCACCCTAAGGACTGTCTGTCTCTCTCCACACCGATGTGTCCGTCTCTCTCTGAACCCTGAGGACTGTCCGTGTCTCTCTGCACCCTGAAGACTGTCTGTATCTCTACACCCTGAGTTCTGTCTGTCTCTCTGCAGCCTAAGGACTGTCTGTCTCTCTGCACCCTGAGGACTGTCCGTGTCTCTCTGCACCCTGAGGCCTGTCTCTGTCTCTCTGCACCCTGAGGGCTGTCCTTGTCTCTCAGCACCCTGAGGACTGTCTGTCTGCCTACATCCTGAGGGCTCTCCGTCTCTCGGCACCCAGAGGACTGTGCGTCTCTCTGCACCCTGAGGTCTGTCTCTCTCTCTGCAACCTGAGGACTGTCTGTCTCTCTGCACCCTGAGGACTGTCTGTCTCTCTGCACCCTGAGGGCTGTCCGTGTCTCTCTGCACCCTGTGTACTATCTGTCTCTCTGCACCCTGAGGTCTGTCTGTCTCTCTGCATCCTGAGCACTGTCCGTGTCTCTGCACCCTGTGTACTATCTGTCTCTCTGCACCCTCAGGACTGACTGTCTGTCTGTCTGGACCCTGAGGACTGTCTGTGTCTCTCTGCACCCCAAGGACTGTCTGTCTCTCTGCACCCTGAGGACTGTCCGTGTCTCTCTGCACCCTGAGGCCTGTCTCTGTCTCTCTGCACCCTGAGGGCTGTCCTTGTCTCTCAGCACCTTGAGGACTGTCTGTCTGCCTACATCCTGAGGGCTCTCCGTCTCTCGGCCCCCAGAGGACTGTGCGTCTCTCTGCACCCTGAGGTCTGTCTCTCTCTCTGCACCCTGAGGACTGTCTGTCTCTCTGCACCCGGAGTACTGTCCGTGTCTCTGCACCCTGAGGACTGTCTGTGTCTCTCTGCTCCCTGAGGACTGTCCGTGCCTCTCTGCACCCTGAGGACTGTTTGTCTCTCTGCACCCTGAGGCCTGTCTGTCTCTCTCTGCACCCTGAGGACTGTCCGTGGCTCTCTGCACCCTGAGGCCTGTCTCAGTCTCCCTGCACCCTGAGGACTGTCTGTCTCTCTCTGCACCGTGAGGTTTGTCTCTCTCTGCACCCTGAGGTCTGTCTGTCTCTGCACCCTGAGGACTGTCCGTCTCTCTGCACCCTGAGGACTGTCTGTCTCTCTCTGCACCCTGAGGACTGTCTCTCTCTCTGCACCCTAAGGACTGTCTGTCTCTCTGCACCCGGAGGACTGTCTGTCTCTCTCTGCACCCTGAGGACTGTCTCTCTCTCTGCACCCTGAGGACTGTCTGTCTCTCTGCACCCGGAGGACTGTCTGTGTCTCTCTGCTCCCTGAGGACTGTCTGTCTCTCTCTGGACCATGAGGACTGTCTGTCTCTCTGCACCCTGAGTACTGTCCGTGTCTCTGCACCCTGAGGACTGTCTGTGTCTCTCTGCTCCCTGAGGACTGTCCGTGCCTCTCTGCACCCTGAGGTCTGTCTCTCTCTGCACCCTGAGGTCTGTCTGTCTCTGCACCCTGAGGACTGTCCGTCTCTCTGCACCCTGAGGACTGTCTGTCTCTCTCCACCCTGAGGTGTCCGTCTCTCTCTGAACCCTGAGGACTGTCCGTGTCTTTCTGCACCCTGAGGCATGTCTCTGTCTCTCTGCACCCTGAGGACTGTCCTTGTCTCTCAGCACCCTGAGGACTGTCTGTCGGTCTACACCCTGAGGACTGTCTGTCTCTCTCTGGACCCTGAGGACTGTCTGTCTCTCTGCACCCTGAGGACTGTCTGTCTCTCTGCACCCTGAGGACTGTCTGTCTCTCTGCACCCGGAGTACTGTCCGTGTCTCTGCACCCTGAGGACTGTCTGTGTCTCTCTGCTCCCTGAGGACTGTCCGTGCCTCTCTGCACCCTGAGGACTGTTTGTCTCTCTGCACCCTGAGGCCTGTCTGACTCTCTCTGCACCCTGAGGACTGTCCGTGGCTCTCTGCACCCTGAGGCCTGTCTCAGTCTCCCTGCACCCTGAGGACTGTCTGTCTCTCTCTGCACCGTGAGGTTTGTCTCTCTCTGCACCCTGAGGTCTGTCTGTCTCTGCACCCTGAGGACTGTCCGTCTCTCTGCACCCTGAGGACTGTCTGTCTCTCTCTGCACCCTGAGGACTGTCTCTCTCTCTGCACCCTAAGGACTGTCTGTCTCTCTGCACCCGGAGGACTGTCTGTCTCTCTCTGCACCCTGAGGACTGTCTCTCTCTCTGCACCCTGAGGACTGTCTGTCTCTCTGCACCCGGAGGACTGTCTGTGTCTCTCTGCTCCTTGAGGACTGTCTGTCTCTCTCTGGACCATGAGGACTGTCTGTCTCTCTGCACCCTGAGTACTGTCCGTGTCTCTGCACCCTGAGGACTGTCTGTGTCTCTCTGCTCCCTGAGGACTGTCCGTGCCTCTCTGCACCCTGAGGTCTGTCTCTCTCTGCACCCTGAGGTCTGTCTGTCTCTGCACCCTGAGGACTGTCCGTCTCTCTGCACCCTGAGGACTGTCTGTCTCTCTCCACCCTGAGGTGTCCGTCTCTCTCTGAACCCTGAGGACTGTCCGTGTCTTTCTGCACCCTGAGGCATGTCTCTGTCTCTCTGCACCCTGAGGACTGTCCTTGTCTCTCAGCACCCTGAGGACTGTCTGTCGGTCTACACCCTGAGGACTGTCTGTCTCTCTCTGGACCCTGAGGACTGTCTGTCTCTCTGCACCCTGAGGACTGTCTGTCTCTCTGCACCCTGAGGGCTGTCCGTGTCTCTCTGCACCCTGTGTACTATCTGTCTCTCTGCACCCTGAGGTCTATCTGTCTCTCTGCATCCTGAGCACTGTCCGTGTCTCTGCACACTGTGTACTATCTGTCTCTCTGCACTCTCAGGACTGTCTGTCTGTCTGGTCCCTGAGGACTGTCTGTGTCTCTCTGCACCCCAAGGACTGTCAGTCTCTCTGCACCCTGAGGACTGTCTGTCTCTCTCTGCACCCTGAGGACAGTCCGTCTCTCTGCACCCTGCGGACTGTCCGTGTCTCTCTGCACCCTGAAGACTGTCCGTATCTCTACACCCTGAGTTCTGTCTGTCTCTCTGCGGCCTGAGGACTGTCTGTCTTTCTGCACCCTGAGGACTGTCCGTGTCTCTCTGCACCCTGAGGCCTATCTCTGTCTCTCTGCATCCTGAGTACTGTCCATGTCTCTGCACCCTGAGGACTGTCTGTCTCTCTGCAGTCTGAGGACTGTCTGTCTCTCTCCACCCTGAGGACTGTCTGTGTCTCTTCACCCTGAGGATTGTCTGTCTCACTGCACCCTGAGGACTGTCTCTCTCTCTACACCCTGAGGACTGTCCGTGCCTCTCTGCTACCTGAGGACTGTCTGTCTCCCTGCACCCTGAGGCCTGTCTGTCTCTCTGCACCCTGAGGTCTGTCTGTCTCTCTGCACCCTGGGGATTGACTGTCTCTCTCTGCTCCCTGAGGACTGTCCGTGTCTCTGCACTCTGAGGACTGTCTGTCTCTCTGTACCCTGAGGACTGTCCGTGTCTCTGCACCCTGAGGACTGGCTGTGTCTTTCTGCACCCTCAGGACTGTCTGTCTCTTTCTGGACCCTGAGGATTGTATGTCTCTCTTTGCACCCTGAGTACTGTCCGTGACTCTGCAACCTGAGGACTGCCTGTGTGTCTCTGATCCCTGAGGACTGTCTGTCTCTCAGCACCCTGATGTATGTCTGTCTCTCTGCACCCTGAGGACTGTCTGTCTCTCTTCAGCCTGAGGATTGTCTGTCTCTCTCCACCCTGAGGACTGTCTGTGTCTCTCTACACCATGAGGACTGTCTGTCTCTCTGCACCCTGAGGACTGTCTGTCTCTCTGCACCCTGAGGACTGTCTGTCTCTCTGCACCCGGAGTACTGTCCGTGTCTCTGCACCCTGAGGACTGTCTGTGTCTCTCTGCTCCCTGAGGACTGTCCGTGCCTCTCTGCACCCTGAGGACTGTTTGTCTCTCTGCACCCTGAGGCCTGTCTGTCTCTCTCTGCACCCTGAGGACTGTCCGTGGCTCTCTGCACCCTGAGGCCTGTCTCAGTCTCCCTGCACCCTGAGGACTGTCTGTCTCTCTCTGCACCGTGAGGTTTGTCTCTCTCTGCACCCTGAGGTCTGTCTGTCTCTGCACCCTGAGGACTGTCCGTCTCTCTGCACCCTGAGGACTGTCTGTCTCTCTCTGCACCCTGAGGACTGTCTCTCTCTCTGCACCCTAAGGACTGTCTGTCTCTCTGCACCCGGAGGACTGTCTGTCTCTCTCTGCACCCTGAGGACTGTCTCTCTCTCTGCACCCTGAGGACTGTCTGTCTCTCTGCACCCGGAGGACTGTCTGTGTCTCTCTGCTCCTTGAGGACTGTCTGTCTCTCTCTGGACCCTGAGGACTGTCTGTCTCTCTGCACCCTGAGTACTGTCCGTGTCTCTGCACCCTGAGGACTGTCTGTGTCTCTCTGCTCCCTGAGGACTGTCCGTGCCTCTCTGCACCCTGAGGTCTGTCTCTCTCTGCACCCTGAGGTCTGTCTGTCTCTGCACCCTGAGGACTGTCCGTCTCTCTGCACCCTGAGGACTGTCTGTCTCTCTCCACCCTGAGGTGTCCGTCTCTCTCTGAACCCTGAGGACTGTCCGTGTCTTTCTGCACCCTGAGGCATGTCTCTGTCTCTCTGCACCCTGAGGACTGTCCTTGTCTCTCAGCACCCTGAGGACTGTCTGTCGGTCTACACCCTGAGGACTGTCTGTCTCTCTCTGGACCCTGAGGACTGTCTGTCTCTCTGCACCCTGAGGACTGTCTGTCTCTCTGCACCCTGAGGGCTGTCCGTGTCTCTCTGCACCCTGTGTACTATCTGTCTCTCTGCACCCTGAGGTCTATCTGTCTCTCTGCATCCTGAGCACTGTCCGTGTCTCTGCACACTGTGTACTATCTGTCTCTCTGCACTCTCAGGACTGTCTGTCTGTCTGGTCCCTGAGGACTGTCTGTGTCTCTCTGCACCCCAAGGACTGTCAGTCTCTCTGCACCCTGAGGACTGTCTGTCTCTCTCTGCACCCTGAGGACAGTCCGTCTCTCTGCACCCTGCGGACTGTCCGTGTCTCTCTGCACCCTGAAGACTGTCCGTATCTCTACACCCTGAGTTCTGTCTGTCTCTCTGCGGCCTGAGGACTGTCTGTCTTTCTGCACCCTGAGGACTGTCCGTGTCTCTCTGCACCCTGAGGCCTATCTCTGTCTCTCTGCATCCTGAGTACTGTCCATGTCTCTGCACCCTGAGGACTGTCTGTCTCTCTGCAGTCTGAGGACTGTCTGTCTCTCTCCACCCTGAGGACTGTCTGTGTCTCTTCACCCTGAGGATTGTCTGTCTCACTGCACCCTGAGGACTGTCTGTCTCTCTGCACCCTGAGGACTGTCCGTGCCTCTCTGCTACCTGAGGACTGTCTGTCTCCCTGCACCCTGAGGCCTGTCTGTCTCTCTGCACCCTGAGGCCTGTCTGTCTCTCTGCACCCTGAGGCCTGTCTGTCTCTCTGCTCCCTGAGGACTGTCCGTGTCTCTCTGCACTCTGAGGACTTTCTGTCTCTCTGTACCCTGAGGACTGTCCGTGTCTCTGCACCCTGAGGACTGGCTGTGTCTTTCTGCACCCTCAGGACTGTCTGTCTCTCTGCACCCTGAGGTCTGTCTGTCTCTCTGCACCCTGAGGACTGTCTGTCTCTTTCTGGACCCTGAGGATTGTATGTCTCTCTTTGCACCCTGAGTACTGTCCGTGACTCTGCAACCTGAGGACTGCCTGTGTGTCTCTGATCCCTGAGGACTGTCTGTCTCTCAGCACCCTGATGTATGTCTGTCTCTCTGCACCCTGAGGACTGTCTGTCTCTCTTCAGCCTGAGGATTGTCTGTCTCTCTCCACCCTGAGGACTGTCTGTGTCTCTCTACACCATGAGGACTGTCTGTCTCTCTGCACCCTTAGGACCGTCTGTCTCTCTCTGCACCCTGAGGACTGTCTGTCTCTCTGCACCCTGAGGACTTTCTTTCTCTCTGCACCCGGAGGAATGTCTGTGTTTCTCTGCTCCCTGACGACTGTCTGTCTCTCTGCACCCTGAGGCCTGTCTCTCTCTATGCACCCTGGGGACTGTCTGCCTCTCTCTGCTCCCTGAGGACTGTCTGTCTTTCTGCACCCTGAGGACTGTCTGTCTCTCTGCACCCTGAGGTCTGTCTGTCTCTCTGCATCCTGAGCACTGTCCGTGTCTCTGCACCCTGTGTACTATCTGTCTCTCTGCACCCTCAGGACTGTCTGTCTGTCTGGACCTTGAGGACTGTCTGTGTCTCCCTGCACCCCAAGGACTGTCTGTCTCTCTGCTCCCTGAGGACTGTCTGTCTCTCTCTGCACCCTGAGGACTGTCCGTCTCTCTGCACCCTGCGGACTGTCCGTGTCTCTCTGCACCCAAAGGACTGTCTGTCTCTCTCCACCCTGAGGTGTCCGTCTCTCTCTGAACCCTGAGGACTGTCCGTGTCTCTCTGCACCCTGAACACTGTCCGTATCTCTGCACCCTGAATTCTGTCTGTCTCTCTGCAGCCTGAGGACTGTCTGTCTTTCTGCACCCTGAGGACTGTCTGTCTTTCTGCACCCTGAGGACTGTCCGTGTCTCTCTGCACCCTGAGGCCTGTCTCTGTCTCTCTGCACCGGGAGGGCTGTCCTTGTCTCTCAGCACCCTGAGGACTGTCCTTGTCTCTCAGCACCCTGAGGACTGTCTGTCTGCCTACATCCTGAGTGCTCTCCGTCTCTCAGCACCCAGAGGACTGTGCGTCTCTCTGCACCCTGAGGTCTGTCTCTCTTTCTGCACTCTAAGGACTGTCTGTCTCTCTGCACTCGGAGGGCTGTCTGTGTCTCTCTGCTCCCTGAGGACTGTCTGTCTCTCTCTGGACCCTGAGGACTGTCTGTCTCTCTGCACCCTGAGTACTGTCCGTTTCTCTGCACCCTGTGTACTGTCTATCTCTCTGTAGCCTGAGTACTGTCCGTGTTTCTGCACCCTGTATACTGTCTGTCTCTCTGCACCCTCAGGACTGTTTGTCTCTCTGCAGTTTGAGGATTGTCTGCCTCTCTCCACGCTGAGGACTGTCTGTGTCTCTTCACCCTGAGGATTGTCTGTCTCTCTGCACCCTGAGGACTGTCTGTCTCTCTACACCCTGAGGACTGTCCGTGCCTCTCTGCTACCTGAGGACTGTCTGTCTCTCTGCACCCCAAGGACTGTCAGTCTCTCTGCACCCTGAGGACTGTCTGTCTCTCTCTGCACCCTGAGGACTGTCCGTCTCTCTGCACCCTGCGGACTGTCCGTGTCTCTCTGCACCCAAAGGACTGTCTGTCTCTCTCCACCCTGAGGTGTCCGTCTCTCTCTGAACCCTGAGGCCTGTCTCTGTCTCTCTGCACCCTGAAGACTGTCCGTATCCATACACCCTGAGTTCTGTCTGTCTCTCTGCGGCCTGAGGACTGTCTGTCTTTCTGCACCCTGAGGACTGTCCGTGTCTCTCTGCACCCTGAGGCCTATCTCTGTCTCTCTGCATCCTGAGGGCTGTCCTTGTCTCTCAGCACCCTGAGGACTGTCCTTGTCTCTCAGCACCCTGAAGACTGTCTGTCTGCCTACATCCTGAGGGCTCTCCGTCTCTCGGCACCCAGAGGACTGTGCGTCTCTCTGCACCGTGAGGTCTGTCTCTCTCTCTGCACCCTGAGGACTGTCTGTCTCTCTGCACTCGGAGGGCTGTCTGTGTCTCTCTGCTCCCTGAGGACTGTCTGTGTCTCTCTGCACACTGAGTACTGTCCGTGTCTCTGCACCCTGAGGACTGTCTGTCTCTCTGCAGTCTGAGGACTGTCTGTGTCTCTTCACCCTGAGGATTGTCTGTCTCACTGCACCCTGAGGACTGTCTGTCTCTCTACACCCTGAGGACTGTCCGTGCCCCTCTGCTACCTGAGGACTGTCTGTCTCTCTGCACCCTGAGGCCTGTCTGTCTCTCTGCACCCTGAGGTCTGTCTTTCTCTCTGCACCCTGGGGACTGTCTGTCTCTCTGTACCCTGAGGACTGTCCGTGTCTCTGCACCCTGAGGACTGACTGTGTCTCTCTGCACCCTCAGGACTGTCTGTCTCTCTGCACCCTGAGGTCTGTCCGTCTCTCTGCACCCTGAGGACTGTCTGTCTCTTTCTGGACCCTGAGGATTGTATGTCTCTCTCTGCACCCTGAGTACTATCTGTGTCTCTCTGCACCCTGTGAACTATCTGTCTCTCTCTGGACCCTAAGGACTGTCTGTCTCTCTGCACCCTGAGTACTGTCCGTGACTCTGCAACCTGAGGACTGCCTGTGTGTCTCTGATCCCTGAGGACTGTCTGTCTCTCAGCACCCTGATGTATGTCTGTCTCTCTGCACCCTGAGGACTGTCTGTCTCTCTTCAGCCTGAGGATTGTCTGTCTCTCTCCACCCTGAGGACTCTCTGTGTCTCTCTTCACCATGAGGACTGTCTGTCTGTCTGCACCATGAGGACTGTCTGTCTCTCTGCACCCTGAGGACCGTCTGTTCTCTCTCTGGACCCTGAGCACTGTCTGTCTCTCTCTGCACCCTGAGGACTGTCTGTCTCTCTCTGATCCCTGAGGACTGTCTGTCTCTCAGCACCCTGAGGACTGTCTGTCTGCCTACATCCTGAGGGCTCTCCGTCTCTCGGCACCGAGAGGACTGTGCGTCTCTCTGCACCCTGAGGTCTGTCTCTCTCTCTGCACCCTGAGGACTTTCTTTCTCTCTGCACCCGGAGGAATGTCTGTGTTTCTCTGCTCCCTGACGACTGTCTGTCTCTCTGCACCCTGAGGCCTGTCTCTCTCTATGCACCCTGGGGACTGTCTGCCTCTCTCTGCTCCCTGAGGACTGTCTGTCTTTCTGCACCCTGAGGACTGTCTGTCCCTCTGCACCCTGAGGGCTGTCCGTGTCTCTCTGCACCCTGTGTACTATCTGTCTCTCTGCACCCTGAGGTCTGTCTGTCTCTCTGCATCCTGAGCACTGTCCGTGTCTCTGCACCCTGTGTACTATCTGTCTCTCTGCACCCTCAGGACTGTCTGTCTGTCTGCACTCTGAGGACTTTCTGTCTCTCTGTACCCTGAGGACTGTCCGTGTCTCTGCACCCTGAGGACTGGCTGTGTCTCTCTGCACCCTGAGGTCTGTCTGTCTCTCTGCACCCTGAGGACTGTCTGTCTCTTTCTGGACCCTGAGGATTGTATGTCTCTCTTTGCACCCTGAGTACTGTCCGTGACTCTGCAACCTGAGGACTGCCTGTGTGTCTCTGATCCCTGAGGACTGTCTGTCTCTCAGCACCCTGATGTATGTCTGTCTCTCTGCACCCTGAGGACTGTCTGTCTCTCTTCAGCCTGAGGATTGTCTGTCTCTCTCCACCCTGAGGACTGTCTGTGTCTCTCTTCACCATGAGGACTGTCTGTCTGTCTACACCATGAGGACTGTCTGTCTCTCTGCACCCTGAGGACTGTCCGTGTCTCTCTGAACCCTGAGGACTGTCTGTCTCTCTGCACCCTGAGTACTGTCCGTGTTTCTGCACTCTGTATACTGTCTGTCTCTCTGCACCCTCAGGACTGTCTGTCTCTCTGCACCCTGAGGGCTGTCCGTGTCTCTCTGCACCCTGAGGACTGTCTGTCTCTCTGCACCCTGAGGGCTGTCCGTGTCTCTCTGAACCCTGAGGACTGTCTGTCTCTCTGCACCCTGAGTACTGTCCGTGTTTCTGCACTCTGTATACTGTCTGTCTCTCTGCACCCTCAGGACTGTCTGTCTCTCTGCACCCTGAGGGCTGTCCGTGTCTCTCTGCACCCTGAGGACTGTCGGTGTTTCTGCACCCTGAGGTTTGTCTGTCTCTCTGGACCCTGAGGACTGTCTGTGTCTCTCTGCACCCCGAGGACTGTCTGTCTCTCTGGACCCTGAGGACTGTCTTTCTCTCTCTGCACCCTGCGGACTGTCCGTGTCTCTCTGCACCCTAAGGACTGTCTGTCTCTCTCCACACCGATGTGTCCGTCTCTCTCTGAACCCTGAGGACTGTCCGTGTCTCTCTGCACCCTGAAGACTGTCTGTATCTCTACACCCTGAGTTCTGTCTGTCTCTCTGCAGCCTAAGGACTGTCTGTCTCTCTGCACCCTGAGGACTGTCCGTGTCTCTCTGCACCCTGAGGCCTGTCTCTGTCTCTCTGCACCCTGAGGGCTGTCCTTGTCTCTCAGCACCCTGAGGACTGTCTGTCTGCCTACATCCTGAGGGCTCTCCGTCTCTCGGCACCCAGAGGACTGTGCGTCTCTCTGCACCCTGAGGTCTGTCTCTCTCTCTGCAACCTGAGGACTGTCTGTCTCTCTGCACCCTGAGGACTGTCTGTCTCTCTGCACCCTGAGGGCTGTCCGTGTCTCTCTGCACCCTGTGTACTATCTGTCTCTCTGCACCCTGAGGTCTGTCTGTCTCTCTGCATCCTGAGCACTGTCCGTGTCTCTGCACCCTGTGTACTATCTGTCTCTCTGCACCCTCAGGACTGACTGTCTGTCTGTCTGGACCCTGAGGACTGTCTGTGTCTCTCTGCACCCCAAGGACTGTCTGTCTCTCTGCACCCTGAGGACTGTCCGTGTCTCTCTGCACCCTGAGGCCTGTCTCTGTCTCTCTGCACCCTGAGGGCTGTCCTTGTCTCTCAGCACCTTGAGGACTGTCTGTCTGCCTACATCCTGAGGGCTCTCCGTCTCTCGGCCCCCAGAGGACTGTGCGTCTCTCTGCACCCTGAGGTCTGTCTCTCTCTCTGCACCCTGAGGACTGTCTGTCTCTCTGCACCCGGAGTACTGTCCGTGTCTCTGCACCCTGAGGACTGTCTGTGTCTCTCTGCTCCCTGAGGACTGTCCGTGCCTCTCTGCACCCTGAGGACTGTTTGTCTCTCTGCACCCTGAGGCCTGTCTGTCTCTCTCTGCACCCTGAGGACTGTCCGTGGCTCTCTGCACCCTGAGGCCTGTCTCAGTCTCCCTGCACCCTGAGGACTGTCTGTCTCTCTCTGCACCGTGAGGTTTGTCTCTCTCTGCACCCTGAGGTCTGTCTGTCTCTGCACCCTGAGGACTGTCCGTCTCTCTGCACCCTGAGGACTGTCTGTCTCTTCTGCACCCTGAGGACTGTCTCTCTCTCTGCACCCTAAGGACTGTCTGTCTCTCTGCACCCGGAGGACTGTCTGTCTCTCTCTGCACCCTGAGGACTGTCTCTCTCTCTGCACCCTGAGGACTGTCTGTCTCTCTGCACCCGGAGGACTGTCTGTGTCTCTCTGCTCCCTGAGGACTGTCTGTCTCTCTCTGGACCATGAGGACTGTCTGTCTCTCTGCACCCTGAGTACTGTCCGTGTCTCTGCACCCTGAGGACTGTCTGTGTCTCTCTGCTCCCTGAGGACTGTCCGTGCCTCTCTGCACCCTGAGGTCTGTCTCCCTCTGCACCCTGAGGTCTGTCTGTCTCTGCACCCTGAGGACTGTCCGTCTCTCTGCACCCTGAGGACTGTCTGTCTCTCTCCACCCTGAGGTGTCCGTCTCTCTCTGAACCCTGAGGACTGTCCGTGTCTTTCTGCACCCTGAGGCATGTCTCTGTCTCTCTGCACCCTGAGGACTGTCCTTGTCTCTCAGCACCCTGAGGACTGTCTGTCGGTCTACACCCTGAGGACTGTCTGTCTCTCTCTGGACCCTGAGGACTGTCTGTCTCTCTGCACCCTGAGGACTGTCTGTCTCTCTGCACCCTGAGGACTGTCTGTCTCTCTGCACCCGGAGTACTGTCCGTGTCTCTGCACCCTGAGGACTGTCTGTGTCTCTCTGCTCCCTGAGGACTGTCCGTGCCTCTCTGCACCCTGAGGACTGTTTGTCTCTCTGCACCCTGAGGCCTGTCTGTCTCTCTCTGCACCCTGAGGACTGTCCGTGGCTCTCTGCACCCTGAGGCCTGTCTCAGTCTCCCTGCACCCTGAGGACTGTCTGTCTCTCTCTGCACCGTGAGGTTTGTCTCTCTCTGCACCCTGAGGTCTGTCTGTCTCTGCACCCTGAGGACTGTCCGTCTCTCTGCACCCTGAGGACTGTCTGTCTCTCTCTGCACCCTGAGGACTGTCTCTCTCTCTGCACCCTAAGGACTGTCTGTCTCTCTGCACCCGGAGGACTGTCTGTCTCTCTCTGCACCCTGAGGACTGTCTCTCTCTCTGCACCCTGAGGACTGTCTGTCTCTCTGCACCCGGAGGACTGTCTGTGTCTCTCTGCTCCCTGAGGACTGTCTGTCTCTCTCTGGACCATGAGGACTGTCTGTCTCTCTGCACCCTGAGTACTGTCCGTGTCTCTGCACCCTGAGGACTGTCTGTGTCTCTCTGCTCCCTGAGGACTGTCCGTGCCTCTCTGCACCCTGAGGTCTGTCTCTCTCTGCACCCTGAGGTCTGTCTGTCTCTGCACCCTGAGGACTGTCCGTCTCTCTGCACCCTGAGGACTGTCTGTCTCTCTCCACCCTGAGGTGTCCGTCTCTCTCTGAACCCTGAGGACTGTCCGTGTCTTTCTGCACCCTGAGGCATGTCTCTGTCTCTCTGCACCCTGAGGACTGTCCTTGTCTCTCAGCACCCTGAGGACTGTCTGTCGGTCTACACCCTGAGGACTGTCTGTCTCTCTCTGGACCCTGAGGACTGTCTGTCTCTCTGCACCCTGAGGACTGTCTGTCTCTCTGCACCCTGAGGGCTGTCCGTGTCTCTCTGCACCCTGTGTACTATCTGTCTCTCTGCACCCTGAGGTCTATCTGTCTCTCTGCATCCTGAGCACTGTCCGTGTCTCTGCACACTGTGTACTATCTGTCTCTCTGCACTCTCAGGACTGTCTGTCTGTCTGGTCCCTGAGGACTGTCTGTGTCTCTCTGCACCCCAAGGACTGTCAGTCTCTCTGCACCCTGAGGACTGTCTGTCTCTCTCTGCACCCTGAGGACAGTCCGTCTCTCTGCACCCTGCGGACTGTCCGTGTGTCTCTGCACCCTGAAGACTGTCCGTATCTCTACACCCTGAGTTCTGTCTGTCTCTCTGCGGCCTGAGGACTGTCTGTCTTTCTGCACCCTGAGGACTGTCCGTGTCTCTCTGCACCCTGAGGCCTATCTCTGTCTCTCTGCATCCTGAGTACTGTCCATGTCTCTGCACCCTGAGGACTGTCTGTCTCTCTGCAGTCTGAGGACTGTCTGTCTCTCTCCACCCTGAGGACTGTCTGTGTCTCTTCACCCTGAGGATTGTCTGTCTCACTGCACCCTGAGGACTGTCTCTCTCTCTACACCCTGAGGACTGTCCGTGTCTCTGCACCCTTAGGACTGTCTGTCTCTCTGCACTCTGAGGACTGTCTGTCTCTCTGCACCCTGAGGACTGTCCGTGTCTCTGCACCCTGAGGACTGTCTGTCTCTCTGCACCCTGAGGACTGTCTGCCTCTGCATCCTGAGGACTGTTTGTCTCTCTGCTCCCTGAGGCCTGTCCGTGTCTCTCTGTACCCTGAGGCTGTCTCTGTCTCTCTACACCCTGAGGGCTTTCTTTGTCTATCAGCACCCTGAGGTCTGTCCTTGTCTCTCAGCACCCTGAGGACTGTCTGTCTGCCTGCATCCTGAGGGCTCTCCGTCTCTCGGCACCCAGAGGACTGTGCGTCTCTCTGCACCCTGAGGTCTGTCTCTCTCTCTGCACCCTGAGGACTGTCTGTCTCTCTGCACCCGGAGGACTGTCTGTGTCTCTCTGCTCCCTGAGGACTGTCTGTCTCTCTCTGGACCATGAGGACTGTCTGTCTCTCTGCACCCTGAGTACTGTCCGTGTCTCTGCACCCTGAGGACTGTCTGTGTCTCTCTGCTCCCTGAGGACTGTCCGTGCCTCTCTGCACCCTGAGGTCTGTCTCTCTCTGCACCCTGAGGTCTGTCTGTCTCTGCACCCTGAGGACTGTCCGTCTCTCTGCACCCTGAGGACTGTCTGTCTCTCTCCACCCTGAGGTGTCCGTCTCTCTCTGAACCCTGAGGACTGTCCGTGTCTTTCTGCACCCTGAGGCATGTCTCTGTCTCTCTGCACCCTGAGGACTGTCCTTGTCTCTCAGCACCCTGAGGACTGTCTGTCGGTCTACACCCTGAGGACTGTCTGTCTCTCTCTGGACCCTGAGGACTGTCTGTCTCTCTGCACCCTGAGGACTGTCTGTCTCTCTGCACCCTGAGGACTGTCTGTCTCTCTGCACCCGGAGTACTGTCCGTGTCTCTGCACCCTGAGGACTGTCTGTGTGTCTCTCTGCTCCCTGAGGACTGTCCGTGCCTCTCTGCACCCTGAGGACTGTTTGTCTCTCTGCACCCTGAGGCCTGTCTGTCTCTCTCTGCACCCTGAGGACTGTCCGTGGCTCTCTGCACCCTGAGGCCTGTCTCAGTCTCCCTGCACCCTGAGGACTGTCTGTCTCTCTCTGCACCGTGAGGTTTGTCTCTCTCTGCACCCTGAGGTCTGTCTGTCTCTGCACCCGGAGGACTGTCTGTCTCTCTCTGCACCCTGAGGACTGTCTCTCTCTCTCTGCACCCTGAGGACTGTCTGTCTCTCTGCACCCGGAGGACTGTCTGTGTCTCTCTGCTCCTTGAGGACTGTCTGTCTCTCTCTGGACCATGAGGACTGTCTGTCTCTCTGCACCCTGAGTACTGTCCGTGTCTCTGCACCCTGAGGACTGTCTGTGTCTCTCTGCACCCTGAGGACTGTCCGTGTCTCTGCACCCTGAGGACTGTCTGTCTCTCTGCACCCTGAGGACTGTCTGCCTCTGCATCCTGAGGACTGTTTGTCTCTCTGCTCCCTGAGGCCTGTCCGTGTCTCTCTGTACCCTGAGGCTGTCTCTGTCTCTCTACACCCTGAGGGCTTTCTTTGTCTATCAGCACCCTGAGGTCTGTCCTTGTCTCTCAGCACCCTGAGGACTGTCTGTCTGCCTGCATCCTGAGGGCTCTCCGTCTCTCGGCACCCAGAGGACTGTGCGTCTCTCTGCACCCTGAGGTCTGTCTCTCTCTCTGCACCCTGAGGACTGTCTGTCTCTCTGCACCCGGAGGACTGTCTGTGTCTCTCTGCTCCCTGAGGACTGTCTGTCTCTCTCTGGACCATGAGGACTGTCTGTCTCTCTGCACCCTGAGTACTGTCCGTGTCTCTGCACCCTGAGGACTGTCTGTGTCTCTCTGCTCCCTGAGGACTGTCCGTGCCTCTCTGCACCCTGAGGTCTGTCTCTCTCTGCACCCTGAGGTCTGTCTGTCTCTGCACCCTGAGGACTGTCCGTCTCTCTGCACCCTGAGGACTGTCTGTCTCTCTCCACCCTGAGGTGTCCGTATCTCTCTGAACCCTGAGGACTGTCCGTGTCTTTCTGCACCCTGAGGCATGTCTCTGTCTCTCTGCACCCTGAGGACTGTCCTTGTCTCTCAGCACCCTGAGGACTGTCTGTCGGTCTACACCCTGAGGACTGTCTGTCTCTCTCTGGACCCTGAGGACTGTCTGTCTCTCTGCACCCTGAGCACTGTCCGTGTCTCTGCACCCTGAGGACTGTTTGTCTCTCTGCACCCTGAGGCCTGTCTGTCTCTCTCTGCACCCTGAGGACTGTCCGTGGCTCTCTGCACCCTGAGGCCTGTCTCAGTCTCCCTGCACCCTGAGGACTGTCTGTCTCTCTCTGCACCGTGAGGTTTGTCTCTCTCTGCACCCTGAGGTCTGTCTGTCTCTGCACCCGGAGGACTGTCTGTCTCTCTCTGCACCCTGAGGACTGTCTCTCTCTCTCTGCACCCTGAGGACTGTCTGTCTCTCTGCACCCGGAGGACTGTCTGTGTCTCTCTGCTCCTTGAGGACTGTCTGTCTCTCTCTGGACCATGAGGACTGTCTGTCTCTCTGCACCCTGAGTACTGTCCGTGTCTCTGCACCCTGAGGACTGTCTGTGTCTCTCTGCTCCCTGAGGACTGTCCGTGCCTCTCTGCACCCTGAGGTCTGTCTCTCTCTGCACCCTGAGGTCTGTCTGTCTCTGCACCCTGAGGACTGTCCGTCTCTCTGCACCCTGAGGACTGTCTGTCTCTCTCCACCCTGAGGTGTCCGTCTCTCTCTGAACCCTGAGGACTGTCCGTGTCTTTCTGCACCCTGAGGCATGTCTCTGTCTCTCTGCACCCTGAGGACTGTCCTTGTCTCTCAGCACCCTGAGGACTGTCTGTCGGTCTACACCCTGAGGACTGTCTGTCTCTCTCTGGACCCTGAGGACTGTCTGTCTCTCTGCACCCTGAGGACTGTCTGTCTCTCTGCACCCTGAGGGCTGTCCGTGTCTCTCTGCACCCTGTGTACTATCTGTCTCTCTGCACCCTGAGGTCTATCTGTCTCTCTGCATCCTGAGCACTGTCCGTGTCTCTGCACACTGTGTACTATCTGTCTCTCTGCACTCTCAGGACTGTCTGTCTGTCTGGTCCCTGAGGACTGTCTGTGTCTCTCTGCACCCCAAGGACTGTCAGTCTCTCTGCACCCTGAGGACTGTCTGTCTCTCTCTGCACCCTGAGGACAGTCCGTCTCTCTGCACCCTGCGGACTGTCCGTGTCTCTCTGCACCCTGAAGACTGTCCGTATCTCTACACCCTGAGTTCTGTCTGTCTCTCTGCGGCCTGAGGACTGTCTGTCTTTCTGCACCCTGAGGACTGTCCGTGTCTCTCTGCACCCTGAGGCCTATCTCTGTCTCTCTGCATCCTGAGTACTGTCCATGTCTCTGCACCCTGAGGACTGTCTGTCTCTCTGCAGTCTGAGGACTGTCTGTCTCTCTCCACCCTGAGGACTGTCTGTGTCTCTTCACCCTGAGGATTGTCTGTCTCACTGCACCCTGAGGACTGTCTCTCTCTCTACACCCTGAGGACTGTCCGTGCCTCTCTGCTACCTGAGGACTGTCTGTCTCCCTGCACCCTGAGGCCTGTCTGTCTCTCTGCACCCTGAGGTCTGTCTGTCTCTCTGCACCCTGGGGATTGACTGTCTCTCTCTGCTCCCTGAGGACTGTCCGTGTCTCTGCACCCTTAGGACTGTCTGTCTCTCTGCACTCTGAGGACTTTCTGTCTCTCTGTACCCTGAGGACTGTCCGTGTCTCTGCACCCTGAGGACTGGCTGTGTCTCTCTGCACCCTGAGGTCTGTCTGTCTCTCTGCACCCTGAGGACTGTCTGTCTCTTTCTGGACCCTGAGGATTGTATGTCTCTCTTTGCACCCTGAGGCCTATCTCTGTCTCTCTGCATCCTGAGGGCTGTCCTTGTCTCTCAGCACCCTGAGGACTGTCCTTGTCTCTCAGCACCCTGAAGACTGTCTGTCTGCCTACATCCTGAGGGCTCTCCGTCTCTCGGCACCCAGAGGACTGTGCGTCTCTCTGCACCGTGAGGTCTGTCTCTCTCTCTGCACCCTGAGGACTGTCTGTCTCTCTGCACTCGGAGGGCTGTCTGTGTCTCTCTGCTCCCTGAGGACTGTCTGTGTCTCTCTGCACACTGAGTACTGTCCGTGTCTCTGCACCCTGAGGACTGTCTGTCTCTCTGCAGTCTGAGGACTGTCTGTGTCTCTTCACCCTGAGGATTGTCTGTCTCACTGCACCCTGAGGACTGTCTGTCTCTCTACACCCTGAGGACTGTCCGTGCCTCTCTGCTACCTGAGGACTGTCTGTCTCTCTGCACCCTGAGGCCTGTCTGTCTCTCTGCACCCTGAGGTCTGTCTTTCTCTCTGCACCCTGAGGACTGTCTGTCTCTCTGTACCCTGAGGACTGTCCGTGTCTCTGCACCCTGAGGACTGACTGTGTCTCTCTGCACCCTCAGGACTGTCTGTCTCTCTGCACCCTGAGGTCTGTCCGTCTCTCTGCACCCTGAGGACTGTCTGTCTCTTTCTGGACCCTGAGGATTGTATGTCTCTCTCTGCACCCTGAGTACTGTCTGTGTCTCTCTGCACCCTGTGAACTATCTGTCTCTCTCTGGACCCTAAGGACTGTCTGTCTCTCTGCACCCTGAGTACTGTCCGTGACTCTGCAACCTGAGGACTGCCTGTGTGTCTCTGATCCCTGAGGACTGTCTGTCTCTCAGCACCCTGATGTATGTCTGTCTCTCTGCACCCTGAGGACTGTCTGTCTCTCTTCAGCCTGAGGATTGTCTGTCTCTCTCCACCCTGAGGACTCTCTGTGTCTCTTCTTCACCATGAGGACTGTCTGTCTGTCTGCACCATGAGGACTGTCTGTCTCTCTGCACCCTGAGGACCGTCTGTTCTCTCTCTGGACCCTGAGCACTGTCTGTCTCTCTCTGCACCCTGAGGACTGTCTGTCTCTCTCTGATCCCTGAGGACTGTCTGTCTCTCAGCACCCTGAGGACTGTCTGTCTGCCTACATCCTGAGAGCTCTCCGTCTCTCGGCACCGAGAGGACTGTGCGTCTCTCTGCACCCTGAGGTCTGCCTCTCTCTCTGCACCCTGAGGACTTTCTTTCTCTCTGCACCCGGAGGAATGTCTGTGTTTCTCTGCTCCCTGACGACTGTCTGTCTCTCTGCACCCTGAGGCCTGTCTGTCTCTCTGCACCCTGGGGACTGTCTGTCTGTCTGCACCCTGAGGCCTGTCTCTCTCTATGCACCCTGGGGACTGTCTGCCTCTCTCTGCTCCCTGAGGACTGTCTGTCTCTCTGCACCCTGAGGACTGTCTGTCTCTCTGCACTCGGAGGGCTGTCTGTGTCTCTCTGCTCCCTGAGGACTGTCTGTGTCTCTCTGCACACTGAGTACTGTCCGTGTCTCTGCACCCTGAGGACTGTCTGTCTCTCTGCAGTCTGAGGACTGTCTGTGTCTCTTCACCCTGAGGATTGTCTGTCTCACTGCACCCTGAGGACTGCCTGTCTCTCTACACCCTGAGGACTGTCCGTGCCTCTCTGCTACCTGAGGACTGTCTGTCTCTCTGCACCCTGAGGCCTGTCTGTCTCTCTGCACCCTGAGGTCTGTCTTTCTCTCTGCACCCTGAGGACTGTCTGTCTCTCTGTACCCTGAGGACTGTCCGTGTCTCTGCACCCTGAGGACTGTCTGTCTCTCTGCACCCTGAGGTCTGTCCGTCTCTCTGCACCCTGAGGACTGTCTGTCTCTTTCTGGACCCTGAGGATTGTATGTCTCTCTCTGCACCCTGAGTACTGTCTGTGTCTCTCTGCACCCTGTGAACTATCTGTCTCTCTCTGGACCCTAAGGACTGTCTGTCTCTCTGCACCCTGAGTACTGTCCGTGACTCTGCAACCTGAGGACTGCCTGTGTGTCTCTGATCCCTGAGGACTGTCTGTCTCTCAGCACCCTGATGTATGTCTGTCTCTCTGCACCCTGAGGACTGTCTGTCTCTCTTCAGCCTGAGGATTGTCTGTCTCTCTCCACCCTGAGGACTCTCTGTGTCTCTCTTCACCATGAGGACTGTCTGTCTGTCTGCACCATGAGGACTGTCTGTCTCTCTGCACCCTGAGGACCGTCTGTTCTCTCTCTGGACCCTGAGCACTGTCTGTCTCTCTCTGCACCCTGAGGACTGTCTGTCTCTCTCTGATCCCTGAGGACTGTCTGTCTCTCAGCACCCTGAGGAGTGTCTGTCTGCCTACATCCTGAGAGCTCTCCGTCTCTCGGCACCGAGAGGACTGTGCGTCTCTCTGCACCCTGAGGTCTGCCTCTCTCTCTGCACCCTGAGGACTTTCTTTCTCTCTGCACCCGGAGGAATGTCTGTGTTTCTCTGCTCCCTGACGACTGTCTGTCTCTCTGCACCCTGAGGCCTGTCTGTCTCTCTGCACCCTGGGGACTGTCTGTCTGTCTGCACCCTGAGGCCTGTCTCTCTCTATGCACCCTGGGGACTGTCTGCCTCTCTCTGCTCCCTGAGGACTGTCTGTCTCTCTGCACCCTGAGGACTGTTTGTCTCTCTGCACCCTGAGGGCTGTCCGTGTCTCTCTGCACCCTGTGTACTATCTGTCTCTCTGCACCCTGAGGTCTGTCTGTCTCTCTGCATCCTGTGCACTGTCCGTGTCTCTGCACCTTGTGTACTATCTGTCTCTCTGCACCCTCCGGACTGTCTGTCTGTCTGGACCCTGAGGACTGTCTGTGTCTCTCTGCACCCCAAGGACTGTCTGTCTCTATGCTCCCTGAGGACTGTCTGTCTCTCTCTGCACCCTGAGGACTGTCCGTCTCTCTGCACCCTGCGGACTGTCCGTGTCTCTCTGCACCCAAAGGACTGTCTGTCTCTCTCCACCCTGAGGTGTCCGTCTCTCTCTGAACCCTGAGGACTGTCCGTGTCTCTCTGCACCCTGAAGACTGTCCGTATCTCTACACCCTGAATTCTGTCTGTCTCTCTGCAGACTGAGGACTGTCTGTATTTCTGCACCCTGAGGACTGTCTGTGTCTCTCTGCACCCTGAGGCCTGTCTCTGTCACTCTGCACCCGGAGGGCTGTCCTTGTCTCTCAGCACCCTGAGGACTGTCCTTGTCTCTCAGCACCCTGAGGACTGTCTGTCTGCCTGCATCCTGAGGGCTCTCCGTCTCTCGGCACCCAGAGGACTGTGCGTCTCTCTGCACCCTGAGGTCTGTCTCTCTCTCTGCACTCTGAGGACTGTCTGCCTCTCTGCACTCGGAGGGCTGTCTGTGTCTCTCTGCTCCCTGAGGACTGTCTGTCTCTCTCTGGACCCTGAGGACTGTCTGTCTCTCTGCAGTCTGAGGATTGTCTGTCTCTCTCCACCCTGAGGACTGTCTGTGTCTCTTCACCCTGAGGATTGTCTGTCTCTCTGCACCCTGAGGACTGTCTGTCTCTCTCTGCACCCTGAGGACTGTCCGTCTGTCTGCACCCTGCGGACTTTTCGTGTCTCTCTGCACCCTAAGGACTGTCTGTCTCTCTCCACCCTGAGGTGTCCGTCTCTCTCTGAACCCTGAGGACTGTCCGTGTCTTTCTGCACCCTGAGGCCTGTCTCTGTCTCTCTGCACCCTGAGGACTGTCCTTGTCTCTCAGCACCCTGAGGACTGTCTGTCGGTCTACACCCTGAGGGCTCTCCGTCTCTCTGCACCCAGAGGACTGTATGTCTCTCTGCACGCTGAGGTCTGTCTCTCTCTCTGGACCCTGAGCACTGTCTGTCTCTCTCTGCACGCTGAGGACTGTCTGTCTCTCTCTGATCCCTGAGGACTGTCTGTCTCTCAGCACCATGAGGACTGTCTGTCTGCCTACATCCTGAGGGCTCTCCGTCTCTCGGCACCGAGAGGACTGTGCGTCTCTCTGCACCCTGAGGTCTGCCTCTCTCTCTGCACCCTGAGGACTTTCTTTCTCTCTGCACCCGGAGGAATGTCTGTGTTTCTCTGCTCCCTGACGACTGTCTGTCTCTCTGCACCCTGAGGCCTGTCTGTCTCTCTGCACCCTGGGGACTGTCTGTCTCTCTGCACCCTGAGGCCTGTCTCTCTCTATGCACCCTGGGGACTGTCTGCCTCTCTCTGCTCCCTGAGGACTGTCTGTCTCTCTGCACCCTGAGGACTGTTTGTCTCTCTGCACCCTGAGGGCTGTCCGTGTCTCTCTGCACCCTGTGTACTATCTGTCTCTCTGCACCCTGAGGTCTGTCTGTCTCTCTGCATCCTGTGCACTGTCCGTGTCTCTGCACCCTGTGTACTATCTGTCTCTCTGCACCCTCCGGACTGTCTGTCTGTCTGGACCCTGAGGACTGTCTGTGTCTCTCTGCACCCCAAGGACTGTCTGTCTCTCTGCTCCCTGAGGACTGTCTGTCTCTCTCTGCACCCTGAGGACTGTCCGTCTCTCTGCACCCTGCGGACTGTCCGTGTCTCTCTGCACCCAAAGGACTGTCTGTCTCTCTCCACCCTGAGGTGTCCGTCTCTCTCTGAACCCTGAGGACTGTCCGTGTCTCTCTGCACCCTGAAGACTGTCCGTATCTCTACACCCTGAATTCTGTCTGTCTCTCTGCAGACTGAGGATTGTCTGTATTTCTGCACCCTGAGGACTGTCTGTGTCTCTCTGCACCCTGAGGCCTGTCTCTGTCACTCTGCACCCGGAGGGCTGTCCTTGTCTCTCAGCACCCTGAGGACTGTCCTTGTCTCTCAGCACCCTGAGGACTGTCTGTCTGCCTGCATCCTGAGGGCTCTCCGTCTCTCGGCACCCAGAGGACTGTGCGTCTCTCTGCACCCTGAGGTCTGTCTCTCTCTCTGCACTCTGAGGACTGTCTGCCTCTCTGCACTCGGAGGGCTGTCTGTGTCTCTCTGCTCCCTGAGGACTGTCTGTCTCTCTCTGGACCCTGAGGACTGTCTGTCTCTCTGCAGTCTGAGGATTGTCTGTCTCTCTCCACCCTGAGGACTGTCTGTGTCTCTTCACCCTGAGGATTGTCTGTCTCTCTCCACCCTGAGGTGTCCGTCTCTCTCTGAACCCTGAGGACTGTCCGTGTCTTTCTGCACCCTGAGGCCTGTCTCTGTCTCTCTGCACCCTGAGGACTGTCCTTGTCTCTCAGCACCCTGAGGACTGTCTGTCGGTCTACACCCTGAGGGCTCTCCGTCTCTCTGCACCCAGAGGACTGTATGTCTCTCTGCACGCTGAGGTCTGTCTCTCTCTCTGCACCCTGAGGACTGTCTGTCTCTCTGCACCCGGAGGACTGTCTGTGTCTCTCTGCTCCCTGAGGACTGTCTGTCTCTCTCTGGACCCTGAGGACTGTCTGTCTCTCTGCACGCTGAGGGCTGTCCGTGTCTCTCTGCACCCTGTGTACTATCTGTCTCTCTGCACCCTGAAGTCTGTCTGTCT
>NW_027276873.1:0-34250 GCF_030028105.1 Mobula birostris | reverse complement strand
AGGTACTTTGTACTTTGAGTTAGTGAAGTGAGGAACTTTGTACTTTGAGGTAGTAGAGTGAGGTACTTTGTACGTTGAGGTAGTGCGGTGAGGTACTTTGTACTTTGAGGTAGTAGAGTGAAGTACTTTGTACTTTGAGGGTAGGGCGGTGAGGAACCTTGTACTTTGAGGTCGTGCAGTGAGGAACTTTGTACTTTGAGGTAGTGCAGTGAGGTACTTTGTACTTTGAGGTAGAGCGGTGAGCTACTTTGTACTTTGAGGTAGTAGAGTGAGGTACTTTGTACTTTGAGGTAGTGCGGTGAGGTACTTTGTACTTTGAGGTAGTGCAGTGAGGTACTTTTGTACTTTGAGGTAGTAGAGTGAGGTACTTTGTACTTTGAGGTAGTGCGGTGCGGTACTTTTGTACTTTGAGGTAGTAGAGTGAGGTACTTTGTACTTTGAGGTAGTAGAGTGAGGAACTTTGTACTTTGAGGTAGTGCAGTGAGGAACTTTGAGTGAGATACTTTGGTACTTTGAGTAGGGCGGTGAGGAAACTTTGTACTTTGAGGTCGTGCAGTGAGGAACTTTGTACTTTGAGGTAGTGCGGTGAGGTACTTTGTACTTTGAGGTAGTAGAGTGATGTACTTTGTACTTTGAGGTAGTGCAGTGAGGTGCTTTGTACTTTGAGGTAGTGTGGTGAGGTACTTTGTACTTTGAGGTAGTGTCAATGAGGTACTTTGAACTTTGAAGTAGTGCGGTGAGGAACTTTGTACTTTGAGGTAGTAGAGTGAGGGTACTTTGTACTTTGAGCTAGTAGAGTGAGGTACTTTGTACTTTGAGGTAGTGCGGTGAGGTACTTTGTACTTTGAGGTAGTAGAGTGAGGTAGTTTGTACTTTGCGGTAGTGCTGTGAGGTACTTTGAAATTTGAGGTAGTGCAGTGAGGAACTTTGTACTTTGATGTAGTAGAGTGAGGTACTTTGTACTTTGAGGTAGTGCGGTGAGGTACTTTGTACTTTGAGGTAGTAGAGTGAGGTACTTTGCACTTTGAGGTAGGGCGGTGAGGGAACTTTGTACTTTGAGGTCGTGCAGTGAGGAACTTTGTACTTTGAGGTAGTAGAGTGAGGTACTTTGTACTTTGAGGTAGTGCAGTGAGGTACTTTGTGCTTTGAGCTAGTAGAGTGAGGTACTTTGTACTTTGAGGTAGTGCGGTGAGGTACTTTGTACTTTGAGGTAGAGCGGTGAGCTACTTTGTACTTTGAGGTAGTAGAGTGATGTACTCTGTACTTTGAGATAGTGCAGTGAGTGCCTTTGTACTTTGAGATAGTGCGGTGAGGTACTTTGTACTTTGAGGTAGTGTAATGATGTACTTTGTACTTTGAAGTCGTGCGGTTGAGGAACTTTGTACTTTGAGGTAGTAGAGTGCAGGTACTTTGCACTTTGAGGTAGGGCGGTGAGGAACTTTGTACTTTGAGGTCGTGCGGTGAGGTAATTTGTACTTTGAGGTAGTAGAGTGAGGTACTTTATACTTTGAGGTAGTGCAGTGAGGTACCTTTTTACTTTGAGGTAGTGCAGTGAGGAACATTTGTACTTTGAGGTAGTAGAGTGAGGTACTTTGTACTTTGAGCGGTAGTGCCGGTGAGGTACTTCGTACTTTGAGGTAGTAGAGTGAGGTATTTTGTAGTTAGAGGTAGGGCTGTGAGGAACTTTGTACTTTGAGGTCGTAGAGTGAGTGAACTTTGTATCTTGAGGTAGTGCAGTGAGGTACTTTTGTACTTTGAGGTAGAGCGGTGAGCTACTTCTGTACTTTGAGGTAGTAGAGTGAGCGTACTTTGTACTTTGAGGTAGAGGCGGTGAGGAACTATTGTACTTTGAGGTAGTGCAGTGAGGAACATTGTACTTTGAGGTAGTGCAGTGAGGTACTTTGAGGTCGTGCAGTGAGGTACTTTGTACTTTGAGGTAGTGCGCTGAGGTACTTCGTACTTTGATGTAGTGCGGTGTCAGTATTTTGTACTTTGAGGTAGTGCAGTGAGGTACTTTGTAGTCTGAGGTAGTAGAGTGAGGTACTTTGTACTTTTGAGGTTGTGTAGTGAGGAACTTTGTACTTTGAGTAGTAGAGTGAGGTACTTTGTACTTTGAGCTAGTGCAGTGAGGTACTTTGTACTTTGAGGTAGTAGAGTGAGGTACTTTGTACTTTGAGGTAGTGCGGTGAGGTACTTTGTACTTTGAGGTAGTACAGTGAGGTAGTTTGTACCTTGAGGTAGTGCAGTGAGGTACTTTGACTTTGAGGTAGTGCAGTGAGGAACTTTGTACTTTGAGGTAGTAGAGTGAGGTACTTTGTACGTTTGAGGTAGTGCGGTGAGGTACTTTGTACTTTGAGGTAGTAGAGTGAGATAGTTTGTACTTTGAGGTAGGGCGGTGAGGAACTTTGTACTTTGAGGTCGTGCAGTGAGGAACTTTGTACTTTGAGGTAGTGCGGTGAGGTACTTTGTACTTTGAGGTAGTAGAGTGATGTACTTTGTACTTTGAGGTAGTGCGGTGAGGTACTTTGTACTTTGAGGTAGTAGAGTGAGGTACTTCGTACTTTGAGAAAGTAGAGTGAGGTACTTTGTACTTTGACGTAGTGCAGTGAGGTACTTTGCACTTTGACGTAGTGCGGTGAGAAACTTCTGTAGTTTGAGGTAGTAGAGTGAGGTACTTTGTACTTTGAGGCAGTAGAGTGAGGAACTTTGTACTTTGAGGTAGTGTAGTGAGGAACTTTGTAATTTGATGTAGTAGAGTGAGGTACTTTGTACTTTGAGGTAGTGCGGTGAGGTATTTGTACTTTGAGGTAGTAGAGTGAGGTACTTTATACTTTGAGGTAGTGCAGTGAGGTACCTTTTACTTTGAGGTAGTGCAGTGAGGAACTTTGTACTTTGAGGTAGTAGAGTGAGGTACTTTGTACTTTGAGGTAGTGCGGTGAGGTACTTCGTACTTTGAGGTAGTAGAGTGAGGTATTTTGTAGTTAGAGGTAGGGCTGTGAGGAACTTTGTACTTTGAGGTCGTAGAGTGAGGAACTTTGTATCTTGAGGTAGTGCAGTGAGGTACTTTGTACTTTGAGGTAGAGCGGTGAGCTAACTTTGTACTTTGAGGTAGTAGAGTGAGGTACTTTGTACTTTGAGGTAGGGCGGTGAGGAACTATGTACTTTGAGGTAGTGCAGTGAGGAACATTGTACTTTGAGGTAGTGCAGTGAGGTACTTTGAGTCCGTGCAGTGAGGTACTTTGTACTTTGAGGTAGTGCGGTGAGGTACTTCGTACTTTGATGTAGTGCGGTGCAGTATTTTGTACTTTGAGGTAGTGCAGTGAGGTACTTTGTAGTCTGAGGTAGTAGAGTGAGGTACTTTGTACTTTGAGGTAGTGTAGTGAGGAACTTTGTAGTTTGAGGTAGTAGAGTGAGGTACTTTGTACTTTGAGCTAGTGCAGTGAGGTACTTTGTACTTTGAGGTAGTAGAGTGAGGTACTTTGTACTTTGAGGTAGTGCGGTGAGGTACTTTGTACTTTGAGGTAGTACAGTGAGGTAGTTTGTACCTTGAGGTAGTGCAGTGAGGTACTTTGAACTTTGAGGTAGTGCAGTGAGGAACTTTGTACTTTGAGGTAGTAGAGTGAGGTACTTTGTACTTTGAGGTAGTGCGGTGAGGTACTTTGTACTTTGAGGTAGTAGAGTGAGATACTTTGTACTTTGAGGTAGGGCGGTGAGGAACTTTGTACTTTGAGGTCGTGCAGTGAGGAACTTTGTACTTTGAGGTAGTGCGGTGAGGTACTTTGTACTTTGAGGTAGTAGAGTGATGTACTTTGTACTTTGAGGTAGTGCAGTGAGGTGATTTGTACTTTGAGGTAGTGCGGTGAGGTACTTTGTACTTTGAGGTAGTGCAATGAGGTACTTTGAACTTTGAAGTGGTGCGGTGAGGAACTTTGTACTTTGAGGTAGTAGAGTGAGGTACTTTGTACTTTGAGCTAGTAGAGTGAGGTACTTTGTACTTTGAGGTAGTGCGGTGAGGTACTTTGTACTTTGAGGTAGTAGAGTGAGGTAGTTTGTACTTTGAGGTAGTGCTGTGAGGTACTTTGAACTTTGAGGTAGTGCAGTGAGGAACTTTGTACTTTGAGGTAGTAGAGTGAGGTACTTTGTACTTTGAGGTAGTGCGGTGAGGTACTTTGTACTTTGAGGTAGTAGAGTGAGGTAGTTTGTACTTTGAGGTAGTGCAGTGAGTTACTTTGTACTTTGAGGTAGTGCAGTGAGGAACTTTGTACTTTGAGTAGTAGAGTGAGGTACTTTGTACTTTGAGGTAGTGCGGTGAGGTACTTTGTACTTTGAGGTAATAGAGTGAGGTACTTTGTACTTTGCGGTAGGGCGGTGAGGAACTTTGTACTTTGAGGTCGTGCAGTGAGGAACTTTGTACTTTGAGGTAGTGCGGTGAGGTACTTTGTACTTTCAGTTAGTAGAGTGATGTACTCTGTACTTTGAGGTAGTGCAGTGAGGTGCTTTGTACTTTGAGGTAGTGCGGTGAGGTACTTTGTACTTTGAGGTAGTGTAATGAGGTACTTTGTACTTTGAAGTCGTGCGGTGAGGAACTTTGTACTTTGAGGTAGTAGAGTGAGGTACTTTGTACTTTGAGGAAGTAGAGTGAGGTACTTTGTACTTTGACGTAGTGCAGTGAGGTACTTTGCACTTTGAGGTAGTGCGGTGAGAAACTTCTGTAGTTTGAGGTAGTAGAGTGAGGTACTTTGTACTTTGAGGCAGTAGAGTGAGGAACTTTGTACTTTGAGGTAGTGTAGTGAGGAACTTTGTAATTTGAGGTAGCAGAGTGAGATACTTTGTACTTTGAGGTAGTGCGGTGAGGTAATTTGTACTTTGAGGTAGTAGAGTGAGGTACTTTATACTTTGAGGTAGTGAAGTGAGGTACCTTGTACTTTGAGGTAGTGCAGTGAGGAACTTTGTACTTTGAGGTAGTAGAGTGAGGTACTTTGTACTTTGAGGTAGTGCGGTGAGGAACTTTGTACTTTGAGGTAGTGCAGTGTGGTACTTTGTACTTTGAGGTAGTAGAGTGAGGTACTTTGTACTTTGAGGTAGTGCGGTGAGGTACTTTGTACTTTGAGGTAGTAGAGTGAGGTACTTCGTACTTTGAGAAAGTAGAGTGAGGTACTTTGTACTTTGACGTAGTGCAGTGAGGTACTTTGCACTTTGACGTAGTGCGGTGAGAAACTTCTGTAGTTTGAGGTAGTAGAGTGAGGAACTTTGTACTTTGAGGTAGTGTAGTGAGGAACTTTGTAATTTGATGTAGTAGAGTGAGGTACTTTGTACTTTGAGGTAGTGCGGTGAGGTAATTTGTACTTTGAGGTAGTAGAGTGAGGTACTTTATACTTTGAGGTAGTGCAGTGAGGTACCTTTTACTTTGAGGTAGTGCAGTGAGGAACTTTGTACCTTGAGGTAGTAGAGTGAGGTACTTTGTACTTTGAGGTAGTGCGGTGAGGTACTTCGTACTTTGAGGTAGTAGAGTGAGGTACTTTGTACTTAGAGGTAGGGCTGTGAGGAACTTTGTACTTTGAGGTCGTAGAGTGAGGAACTTTGTATCTTGAGGTAGTGGAGTGAGGTACTTTGTACTTTGAGGTAGAGCGGTGAGCTACTTTGTACTTTGAGGTAGTAGAGTGAGGTATTTTGTACTTTGAGGTACGGCGGTGAGGAACTATGTACTTTGAGGTAGTGCAGTGAGGAACATTGTACTTTGAGGTAGTGCAGTGAGGTACTTTGAGGTCGTGCAGTGAGGTACTTTGTACTTTGAGGTAGTGCGGTGAGGTACTTCGTACTTTGATGTAGTGCGGTGCAGTATTTTGTACTTTGAGGTAGTGCAGTGAGGTACTTTGTAGTCTGAGGTAGTAGAGTGAGGTACTTTGTAATTTGTACTTTGAGGTATTGCAGTGAGGAACTTTGTACTTTGAGGTGGTGCGGTGAGGTAGTTTGTACTTTGAGGTAGTAGAGTGAGGTACTTTGTACCTTGAGGCAGTGCGGTGAGGTACTTTGTACTTTGAGGTAGTAGAGTGAGGTACTTTGTACTTTGAGGTAGTGTAGTGAGGAACTTTGTACTTTGAGGTAGTAGAGTGAGGTACTTTGTACTTTGAGCTAGTGCAGTGAGGTACTTTGTACTTTGAGGTAGTAGAGTGAGGTACTTTGTACTTTGAGGTAGTGCGGTGAGGTACTTTGTACTTTGAGGTAGTACAGTGAGGTAGTTTGTACTTTGAGGTAGTGCAGTGAGGTACTTTGTACTTTGAGGTAGTGCAGTGAGGAACTTTGTACTTTGAGGTAGTAGAGTGAGGTACTTTGTACTTTGAGGTAGTGCGGTGAGGTACTTTGTACTTTGAGGTAGTAGAGTGAGATACTTTGTACTTTGAGGTAGGGCGGTGAGGAACTTTGTACTTTGAGGTCGTGCAGTGAGGAACTTTGTACTTTGAGGTAGTGCGGTGAGGTACTTTGTACTTTGAGGTAGTAGAGTGATGTACTTTGTACTTTGAGGTAGTGCAGTGAGGTGATTTGTACTTTGAGGTAGTGCGGTGAGGTACTTTGTACTTTGAGGTAGTGCAATGAGGTACTTTGAACTTTGAAGTAGTGCGGTGAGGAACTTTGTACTTTGAGGTAGTAGAGTGAGGTACTTTGTACTTTGAGCTAGTAGGGTGAGGAACTTTGTACTTTGAGGTAGTGCGGTGAGGTACTTTGTACTTTGAGGTAGTAGAGTGAGGTAGTTTGTACTTTGAGGTAGTGCTGTGAGGTACTTTGAACTTTGAGGTAGTGCAGTGAGGAACTTTGTACTTTGAGGTAGTAGAGTGAGGTACTTTGTACTTTGAGGTAGTGCGGTGAGGTACTTTGTACTTTGAGGTAGTAGAGTGAGGTACTTTGCACTTTGAGGTAGGGCGGTGAGGAACTTTGTACTTTGAGGTCGTGCAGTGAGGAACTTTGTACTTTGAGGTAGTAGAGTGAGGTACATTGTACTTTGAGGTAGTGCAGTGAGGTACTTTGTGCTTTGAGCTAGTAGAGTGAGGTACTTTGTACTTTGAGGTAGTGCGGTGAGGTACTTTGTACTTTGAGGTAGAGCGGTGAGCTACTTTGTACTTTGAGGTAGTAGAGTGATGTACTCTGTACTTTGAGGTAGTGCAGTGAGGTGCTTTGTACTTTGAGATAGTGCGGTGAGGTACTTTGTACATTGAGGTAGTGTAATCAGGTACTTTGTACTTTGAAGTCGTGCGGTGAGGAACTTTGTACTTTGAGGTAGTAGAGTGAGGTACTTTGTACTTTGAGGAAGTAGAGTGAGGTACTTTGTACTTTGACGTAGTGCAGTGAGGTACTTTGCACTTTGAGGTAGTGCGGTGAGGAACTTCTGTACTTTGAGGTAGTATGGTGAGGTACTTTGTACTTTGAGGAAGTAGAGTGAGGAACTTTGTACTTTGAGGTAGTGTAGTGAGGAACTTTGTAATTTGAGGTAGTAGAGTGAGGTACTTTGTACTTTGAAGTAGTGCGGTGAGGTAATTTGTACTTTGAGGTCGTAGAGTGAGGTACTTTGTACTTTGAGGTAGTGCAGTGAGGTACTTTGTACTTTGAGGTAGTGCAGTGTGGAACTTTGTACTTTGAGGTAGTAGAGTGAGGCACTTTGTACTTTGAGGTAGTGCAGTGAGGAACTTTGTACTTTGAGGTAGTAGAGTGAGTAACTTTGTACTTTGAGGTAGTGCGGTGAGGTAGTTTGTACTTTGAGGTAGTGCAGTGAGGTACCTTGAGGTAGTGCGGTGAGGAACTTTGTACTTTGAGGTAGTAGAGTGAGGTACTTTGTACTTTGAGGTAGGGCGGTGAGGAACTATGTACTTTGAGGTAGTGCATTGAGGAACTTTGTACTTTGAGGTAGTGCAGTGAGGTACTTTGAGGTAGTGCAGTGAGGTAGTTTGTATTTTGAGGCAGTGCGGTGAGGTACTTTGTACTTTGAGGTAGTGCGGTGCAGTAGATTGTACTTTGAGGTAGTGTAGTGAGGGACTCTGTAGTCTGAGGTAGTAGAGTGAGGTACTTTGTAATTTGTACATTGAGGTAGTGCAGTGAGGAACTTTGTACTTTGAGGTGGTGCGGTGAGGTACTTTGTACTTTGAGATAGTAGAGTGATGTACTTTGTACTTTGAGGTAGTGCAGTGAGGTGCTTTGTACTTTGAGGTAGTGCGGTGAGGTACTTTGTACTTTGAGGTAGTATAGTGAGGTACTTTGTACTTTGAGGAAGTAGAGTGAGGTACTTTATACTTTGAGGTAGTGCAGTGAGGAACTTTGTACTTTGCGGTAGTAGAGTGAGGTACTTTGTACTTTGACGTAGTGCAGTGAGGTACTTTGTACTTTGAGGTAGTAGAGTGAGGTACTTTGTACTTTGAGGTAGTGCGGTGAGGTACTTTGTAGTTTGAGGTAGTAGAGAGAGGTACTTTGTAGTTTGAGGTAGTGCAGTGAGGTACTTTGTACTTTGAGGTAGTGCAGTGAGGAACTTTGTACTTTGAGGTAGTAGAGTGAGGTACTTTGTACTTTGAAGTAGTGCTGTGCGGTACTTTGTACTTTGAGGTAGTAGAGTGAGATACTTTGTACTTTGAGGTAGAGCGGTGAGCTACTTTGTACTTTGAGCTAGTAGAGTGATGTACTTTGTACTTTGAGGTAGTGCACTGAGGTGCTTTGTACTTTGAGGTAGTGAGGTGAGGTACTTTGTACTTTGAGGTAGTGCAATGAGGTACTTTGTACGTTGAAGTAGAGCGGTGAGGAACTTTGTACTTTGAGGTAGTAGAGTGAGGCACTTTGTACTTTGTGGAAGTAGAGTGAGGTACTTTGTACTTTGAGGTAGTGCAGTGAGGTACTTTGCACTTTGAGGTAGTGCGGTGAGGAACTTTGTACTTTGAGGAAGTAGAGTGAGGTACTTTGTACTTTGAGGTAGTAGAGTGAGGAACTTTGTTCTTTGAGGTAGTGTAGTGAGGAACTTTGTAATTTGAGTTAGTAGAGTGAGGTACTTTGTACTTTGAGGTAGTGCGGAGAGGTAATTTGTACTTTGAGGTAGTAGAGTGAGGTACTTTGTACTTTGAGGTAGTGCAGTGAGGTACTTTCTACTTTGAGTTAGTGAAGTGAGGAACTTTGTACTTTGAGGTAGTAGAGTGAGGTACTTTGTACGTTGAGGTAGTGCGGTGAGGTACTTTGTACTTTGAGGTAGTAGAGTGAAGTACTTTGTACTTTGAGGTAGGGCGGTGAGGAACCTTGTACTTTGAGGTCGTGCAGTGAGGAACTTTGTACTTTGAGGTAGTGCAGTGAGGTACTTTGTACTTTGAGGTAGAGCGGTGAGCTACTTTGTACTTTGAGGTAGTAGAGTGAGGTACTTTGTACTTTGAGGTAGTGCGGTGAGGTACTTTGTACTTTGAGGTAGTGCAGTGAGGTACTTTGTACTTTGAGGTAGTAGAGTGAGGTACTTTGTACTTTGAGGTAGTGCGGTGCGGTACTTTGTACTTTGAGGTAGTAGAGTGAGGTACTTTGTACTTTGAGGTAGTAGAGTGAGGAACTTTGTACTTTGAGGTAGTGCAGTGAGGAACTTTGTACTTTGAGGTAGTAGAGTGAGATACTTTGTACTTTGAGGTAGGGCGGTGAGGAACTTTGTACTTTGAGGTCGTGCAGTGAGGAACTTTGTACTTTGAGGTAGTGCGGTGAGGTACTTTGTACTTTGAGGTAGTAGAGTGATGTACTTTGTACTTTGAGGTAGTGCAGTGAGGTGCTTTGTACATTGAGGTAGTGTGGTGAGGTACTTTGTACTTTGAGGTAGTGCAATGAGGTACTTTGAACTTTGAAGTAGTGCGGTGAGGAACTTTGTACTTTGAGGTAGTAGAGTGAGGTACTTTGTACTTTGAGCTAGTAGAGTGAGGTACTTTGTACTTTGAGGTAGTGCGGTGAGGTACTTTGTACTTTGAGGTAGTAGAGTGAGGTAGTTTGTACTTTGCGGTAGTGCTGTGAGGTACTTTGAAATTTGAGGTAGTGCAGTGAGGAACTTTGTACTTTGAGGTAGTAGAGTGAGGTACTTTGTACTTTGAAGTAGTGCGGTGAGGTACTTTGTACTTTGAGGTAGTAGAGTGAGGTACTTTGCACTTTGAGGTAGGGCGGTGAGGAACTTTGTACTTTGAGGTCGTGCAGTGAGGAACTTTGTACTTTGAGGTAGTAGAGTGAGGTACTTTGTACTTTGAGGTAGTGCAGTGAGGTACTTTGTGCTTTGAGCTAGTAGAGTGAGGTACTTTGTACTTTGAGGTAGTGCGGTGAGGTACTTTGTACTTTGAGGTAGAGCGGTGAGCTACTTTGTACTTTGAGGTAGTAGAGTGATGTACTCTGTACTTTGAGATAGTGCAGTGAGGTGCTTTGTACTTTGAGATAGTGCGGTGAGGTACTTTGTACTTTGAGGTAGTGTAATGAGGTACTTTGTACTTTGAAGTCGTGCGGTGAGGAACTTTGTACTTTGAGGTAGTAGAGTGAGGTACTTTGCACTTTGAGGTAGGGCGGTGAGGAACTTTGTACTTTGAGGTCGTGCAGTGAGGAACTTTGTACTTTGAGGTAGTAGAGTGAGGTACTTTGTACTTTGAGGTAGTGCAGTGAGGTACTTTGTGCTTTGAGCTAGTAGAGTGAGGTACTTTGTACTTTGAGGTAGTGCGGTGAGGTACTTTGTACTTTGAGGTAGAGCGGTGAGCTACTTTGTACTTTGAGGTAGTAGAGTGATGTACTCTGTACTTTGAGATAGTGCAGTGAGGTGCTTTGTACTTTGAGATAGTGCGGTGAGGTACTTTGTACTTTGAGGTAGTGTAATGAGGTACTTTGTACTTTGAAGTCGTGCGGTGAGGAACTTTGTACTTTGAGGTAGTAGAGTGAGGTACTTTGTACTTTGAGGAAGTAGAGTGAGGTACTTTGTACTTTGACGTAGTGCAGTGAGGTACTTTGCACTTTGAGGTAGTGCGGTGAGGAACTTCTGTACGTTGAGGTAGTATGGTGAGGTACTTTGTACTTTGAGGAAGTAGAGTGAGGAACTTTGTACTTTGAGGTAGTGTAGTGAGGAACTTTGTAATTTGATGTAGTAGAGTGAGGTACTTTGTACTTTGAAGTAGTGCGGTGAGGTAATTTGTACTTTGAGGTCGTAGAGTGAGGTACTTTGTACTTTGAGGTAGTGCAGTGAGGTACTTTGTACATTGAGGTAGTGCAGTGTGGAACTTTGTACTTTGAGGTAGTAGAGTGAGGTACTTTGTACTTTGAGGTAGTGCAGTGAGGTACCTTGAGGTAGTGCGGTGAGGAACTTTGTACTATGAGGTAGTAGAGTGAGGTACTTTGTACTTTGATGTAGTGCAGTGAGGTACTTTGTAATTTGAGGTAGAGCGGTGAGCTACTTTGTACTTTGAGGTAGTAGAGTGAGGTACTTTGTACTTTGAGGTAGGGCGGTGAGGAACTATGTACTTTGAGGTAGTGCATTGAGGAACTTTGTACTTTGAGGTAGTGCAGTGAGGTACTTTGAGGTAGTGCAGTGAGGTAGTTCGTAGTTTGAGGCAGTGCGGTGAGGTACTTTGTACTTTGAGGTAGTGCGGTGCAGTAGTTTGTACTTTGAGGTAGTGTAGTGAGGGACTCTGTAGTCTGAGGTAGTAGAGTGAGGTACTTTGTAATTTGTACATTGAGGTAGTGCAGTGAGGAACTTTGTACTTTGAGGTGGTGCGGTGAGGTACTTTGTACTTTGAGATAGTAGAGTGATGTACTTTGTACTTTGAGGTAGTGCAGTGAGGTGCTTTGTACTTTGAGGTAGTGCGGTGAGGTACTTTGTACTTTGAGGTAGTATAGTGAGGTACTTTGTACTTTGAGGAAGTAGAGTGATGTACTTTGTACTTTGAGGTAGTGCAGTGAGGAACTTTGTACTTTGCGGTAGTAGAGTGAGGTACTTTGTACTTTGATGTAGTGCAGTGAGGTACTTTGTACTTTGAGGTAGTAGAGTGAGGTACTTTCTAGTTTGAGGTAGTGCGGTGAGGTACTTTGTAGTTTGAGGTAGTAGAGAGAGGTACTTTGTAGTTTGAGGTAGTGCAGTGAGGTACTTTGTACTTTGAGGTAGTGCAGTGAGGAACTTTGTACTTTGAGGTAGTAGAGTGAGGTACTTTGTACTTTGAAGTAGTGCTGTGAGGTACTTTGTACTTGGAGGTAGTAGAGTGAGATACTTTGTACTTTGAGGTAGAGCGGTGAGCTACTTTGTACTTTGAGCTAGTAGAGTGATGTACTTTGTAATTTGAGGTAGTGCACTGAAATGCTTTGTACTTTGAGGTAGTGAGGTGAGGTACTTTGTACTTTGAGGTAGTGCAATAAGGTACTTTGTACTTTGAAGTAGAGCGGTTAGGAACTTTGTACTTTGAGGTAGTAGAGTGAGGTACTTTGTACTTTGTGGAAGTAGAGTGAGGTACTTTGTACTTTGAGGTAGTGCAGTGAGGTACTTTGCACTTTGAGGTAGTGCGGTGAGGAACTTTGTACTTTGAGGAAGGAGAGTGAGGTACTTTGCACTTTGAGGTAGTAGAGTGAGGAACTTTGTTCTTTGAGGTAGTGTAGTGAGGAACTTTGTAATTTGAGTTAGTAGAGTGCGGTACTTTGTACTTTGAGGTAGTGCGGAGAGGTAATTTGTACTTTGAGGTAGTAGAGTGAGGTACTTTGTACTTTGAGGTAGTGCAGTGAGGTTCTTTGTACTTTGAGTTAGTGAAGTGAGGAACTTTGTACTTTGAGGTAGTAGAGTGAAGTACTTTGTACTTTGAGGTAGGGCGGTGAGGAACCTTGTACTTTGAGGTCGTGCAGTGAGGAACTTTGTACTTTGAGGTAGTGCAGTGAGGTACTTTGTACTTTGAGGTAGAGCGGTGAGCTACTTTGTACTTTGAGGTAGTAGAGTGAGGTACTTTGTACTTTGAGGTAGTGCGGTGAGGTACTTTGTACTTTGAGGTAGTGCAGTGAGGAACTTAGTACTTTGAGGTAGTAGAGTAAGGTACTTTGTACTTTGAGGTAGTGCGGTGCGGTACTTTGTACTTTGAGGTAGTAGAGTGAGGTACTTTGTACTTTGAGGTAGTAGAGTGAGGAAATTTGTACTTTGAGGTAGCAGAGTGAGGAACTTTGTACTTTGATGTAGCAGAGTGAGGTACTTTGTACTTTGAGGTAGTGCTGTGAGGAACTTTGTACTTTGAGGTAGTAGAGTGAGGAACATTGTACTTTGAGGTATTGCGGTGAGGTAGTCTGTACTTTGAGGTAGTGCAGTGAGGTATCTTGAGGTAGTGCGGTGAGGAACTTTGTACTTTGAGGTAGTAGAGTGAGGTACTTTGTACTTTGAGGTAGTGCAGTGAGGTACTTTGTACTTTGAGGTAGAGCAGTGAGCTACTTTGTACTTTGAGGGAGTAGAGTGAGGTACTTTGTACTTTGAGGTAGGGCGGTGAGGAACTATGTTCTTTGAGGTAGTGCAGTGAGGAACTTTGTACTTTGAGGTAGTGCAGTGAGGTATTTTGAGGTAGTGCAGTGAGGTACTTTGTACTTTGAGGTAGTGCGGTGAGGTACTTTGTCCTTTGAGGTAGTGCGGTGCAGTACTTTGTACTTTGAGGTAGTGTAGTGAGGTACTTTGTAGTCTGAGGTAGTAGTGTGAGGTACTTTGTAATTTGTACTTTGAGGTAGTGCAGTGAGGAACATTGTACTTTGAGGTAGTGCGGTGAGGTACTTTGTACTTTGAGGTAGTGCAGTGAGGAACTTTGCACTTTGAGGTAGTGCGGTGTGGTATTTTGTACTTTGAGGTAGTGCGGTGAGGTACTTTGTACTTTGATATAGTGCGGTGCAGTACTTTGTACTTTGAGGTAGTGTAGTGAGGTACTTTGTAGTCTGAGGTAGTAGAGTGAGGTACTTTGTAATTTGTACTTTGAGGTAGTGCTGTGAGGAACTTTGTACTTTGAGGTGGTGCGGTGAGGTACTTTGTACTTTGAGGTAGTGTACTGAGGAACTTTGTAGTTTGAGGTAGTGCGGTGAGGTACTTTGTACTTTGAGATAGTAGAGTGATGTACTTTATACTTTGATGTAGTGCAGTGAGGTGCTTTGTACTTTGAGGTAGGGCGGTGAGGTACTTTGTACTTTGAGGTGGTGCAATGAGGTACTTTGTACTTTGAAGTAGTGCGGTGAGGAACTTTGTACTTTGAGGTAGTAGAGTGAGGTACTTTGTACTTTGAGGAAGTAGAGTGAGGTACTTTGTACTTTGAGGTACTGCAGTGAGGAACTTTGTACTTTGAGGTAGTAGAGTGAGGTACTTTGTACTTTGAGGTAGTAGAGTGAGGAACTTTGTTCTTTGAGGTAGTGTAGTGAGGAACTTTGTAATTTGAGGTAGTAGAGTGAGGTACTTTGTACTTTGAGGTAGTGCGGTGAGGTGCTTTGTACTTTGAGGTAGGGCGGTGAGGTACTTTGTACTTTGAGGTGGTGCAATGAGGTACTTTGTACTTTGAAGTAGTGCGGTGAGGAACTTTGTACTTTGAGGTAGTAGAGTGAGGTACTTTGTACTTTGAGGAAGTAGAGTGAGGTACTTTGTACTTTGAGGTACTGCAGTGAGGAACTTTGTACTTTGAGGTAGTAGAGTGAGGTACTTTGTACTTTGAGGTAGTAGAGTGAGGAACTTTGTTCTTTGAGGTAGTGTAGTGAGGAACTTTGTAATTTGAGGTAGTAGAGTGAGGTACTTTGTACTTTGAGGTAGTGCGGTGAGGTAATTTGTACTTTGAGGTAGTAGAGTGAGGTACTTTGTACTTTGAGGTAGTGCAGTGAGGTACTTTGTACTTTGAGGTAGTGCAGTGTGGAACTTTGTACTTTGAGGTAGTAGAGTGAGGTACTTTGTACTTTGAGGTAGTGTAGTGAGGAACTTTGTAATTTGAGTTAGTAGAGTGCGGTACTTTGTACTTTGAGGTAGTGCGGAGAGGTAATTTGTACTTTGAGGTAGTAGAGTGAGGTACTTTGTACTTTGAGGTAGTGCAGTGAGGTTCTTTGTACTTTGAGTTAGTGAAGTGAGGAACTTTGTACTTTGAGGTAGTAGAGTGAAGTACTTTGTACTTTGAGGTAGGGCGGTGAGGAACCTTGTACTTTGAGGTCGTGCAGTGAGGAACTTTGTACTTTGAGGTAGTGCAGTGAGGTACTTTGTACTTTGAGGTAGAGCGGTGAGCTACTTTGTATTTGAGGTAGTAGAGTGAGGTACTTTGTACTTTGAGGTAGTGCGGTGAGGTACTTTGTACTTTGAGGTAGTGCAGTGAGGAACTTTGTACTTTGAGGTAGTAGAGTGAGGTACTTTGTACTTTGAGGTAGTGCGGTGCGGTACTTTGTACTTTGAGGTAGTAGAGTGAGGTACTTTGTACTTTGAGGTAGTAGAGTGAGGAAATTTGTACTTTGAGGTAGCAGAGTGAGGAACTTTGTACTTTGATGTAGCAGAGTGAGGTACTTTGTACTTTGAGGTAGTGAAGTGAGGAACTTTGTACTTTGAGGTAGTAGAGTGAGGAACATTGTACTTTGAGGTATTGCGGTGAGGTAGTCTGTACTTTGAGGTAGTGCAGTGAGGTATCTTGAGGTAGAGCGGTGAGGAACTTTGTACTTTGAGGTAGTAGAGTGAGGTACTTTGTACTTTGAGGTAGTGCAGTGAGGTACTTTGTACTTTGAGGTAGAGCAGTGAGCTACTTTGTACTTTGAGGGAGTAGAGTGAGGTACTTTGTACTTTGAGGTAGGGCGGTGAGGAACTATGTTCTTTGAGGTAGTGCAGTGAGGAACTTTGTACTTTGAGGTAGTGCAGTGAGGTACTTTGAGGTAGTGCAGTGAGGTACTTTGTACTTTGAGGTAGTGCGGTGAGGTACTTTGTCCTTTGAGGTAGTGCGGTGCAGTACTTTGTACTTTGAGGTAGTGTAGTGAGGTACTTTGTAGTCTGAGGTAGTAGTGTGAGGTACTTTGTAATTTGTACTTTGAGGTAGTGCAGTGAGGAACATTGTACTTTGAGGTAGTGCGGTGAGGTACTTTGTACTTTGAGGTAGTGCAGTGAGGAACTTTGCACTTTGAGGTAGTGCGGTGTGGTATTTTGTACTTTGAGGTAGTGCGGTGAGGTACTTTGTACTTTGATATAGTGCGGTGCAGTACTTTGTACTTTGAGGTAGTGTAGTGAGGTACTTTGTAGTCTGAGGTAGTAGAGTGAGGTACTTTGTAATTTGTACTTTGAGGTAGTGCTGTGAGGAACTTTGTACTTTGAGGTGGTGCGGTGAGGTACTTTGTACTTTGAGGTAGTGCACTGAGGAACTTTGTAGTTTGAGGTAGTGCGGTGAGGTACTTTGTACTTTGAGATAGTAGAGTGATGTACTTTATACTTTGATGTTGTGCAGTGAGGTGCTTTGTACTTTGAGGTAGGGCGGTGAGGTACTTTGTACTTTGAGGTAGTGCAATGAGGTACTTTGTACTTTGAAGTAGTGCGGTGAGGAACTTTGTACTTTGAGGTAGTAGAGTGAGGTACTTTGTACTTTGAGGAAGTAGAGTGAGGTACTTTGTACTTTGAGGTACTGCAGTGAGGAACTTTGTACTTTGAGGTAGTAGAGTGAGGTACTTTGTACTTTGAGGTAGTAGAGTGAGGAACTTTGTTCTTTGAGGTAGTGTAGTGAGGAACTTTGTAATTTGAGGTAGTAGAGTGAGGTACTTTGTACTTTGAGGTAGTGCGGTGAGGTAATTTGTACTTTGAGGTAGTAGAGTGAGGTACTTTGTACTTTGAGGTAGTGCAGTGAGGTACTTTGTACTTTGAGGTAGTGCAGTGTGGAACTTTGTACTTTGAGGTAGTAGAGTGAGGTACTTTGTACTTTGAGGTAGTGCAGTGAGGAACTTTGTACTTTGAGGTAGTAGAGTGAGGAACTTTGTACTTTGAGGTAGTGCTGTGAGGTAGTTTGTACTTTGAGGTAGTGCAGTGAGGTACCTTGAGGTAGTGCGGTGAGGAACTTTGTACTTTGAGGTAGTAGAGTGAGGTACTTTGTACTTTGAGGTAGTGCAGTGAGGTACTTTGTACTTTGAGGTAGAGCGGTGAGCTACTTTGTACTTTGAGGTAGTAGAGTGAGGTACTTTGTACTTTGAGGTAGGGCAGTGAGGAACTATGTAATTTGAGATAGTGCAGTGAGGAACTTTGTACTTTGAGGTAGTGCAGTGAGGTACTTTGAGGTAGTGCAGTGAGGTAGTTTGTAGTTTGAGGCAGTGCGGTGAGGTACTTTGTACTTTGAGGTAGTGCGGTGCAGTAGTTTGTACTTTGAGGTAGTGTAGTGAGGGACTCTGTAGTCTGAGGTAGTAGAGTGAGGTACTTTGTAATTTGTACTTTGAGGTAGTGCAGTGAGGAACTTTGTACTTTGAGGTGGTGCGGTGAGGTACTTTGTACTTTGAGATAGTAGAGTGATGTACTTTGTACTTTGAGGTAGTGCACTGAGGTGCTTTGTACTTTGAGGTAGTGCGGTGAGGTACTTTGTACTTTGAGGTAGTATAGTGAGGTACTTTGTACTTTGAGGTAGTAGAGTGAGGTTCTTTGTACTGTGAGGTAGTGCAGTGAGGAACTTTGTACTTTGCGGTAGTAGAGTGAGGTACTTTGTACTTTGAGGTAGTGCAATGAGGTACTTTGTACTTTGAAGTAGTGCGGTGAGGAACTTTGTACTTTGAGGTAGTAGAGTGAGGTAGTTTGCACTTTGAGGTAGGGCGGTGAGGAACTTTGTACTTTGAGGTAGTGCAGTGAGGAATTTTGTACTTTGAGGTGGTGCGGTGAGGTACTTTGTACTTTGAGGTAGTGCAGTGAGGTACTTTGTACTTTGAGGTAGAGCGGTGAGCTACTTTGTACTTTGAGGTAGTAGAGTGATGTACTTTGTACTTTGAGGTAGTGCAGTGAGGTACTTTGTACTTTTAGGTAGTGCGGTGAGGTACTTTGTACTTTGAGGTAGTGCGGTGCAGTACTTTGTACTTTGAGGTAGTGTAGTGAGCTACTTTGTAGTCTGAGGTAGTAGAGTGAGGTACTTTGTAATTTGTACTTTGAGGTAGTGCAGTGAGGAACTTTGTACTTTGAGGTAGTGCAATGAGGTACTTTGTACTTTGAAGTAGTGCGGTGAGGAACTTTGTACTTTGAGGTTGTAGAGTGAAGTACTTTGTACTTTGAGGAAGTAGAGTGAGGTACTTTGTACTTTGAGGTAGTGCAGTGAGGAACTTTGTACTTTGAGGTAGTGCAGTGAGGTACTTTGTACTTTGACGTAGTAGAGTGAGGTACTTTGTACTTTGAGGTAGTGCGGTGAGGTACTTTGTACTTTGAGGTAGTAGAGTGAGGTAGTTTGTACTTTGAGGTAGTGCAGTGAGGTACTTTGTACTTTGAGGCAGTGCAGTGAGGAACTTTGTACTTTGAGGTAGTAGAGTGAGGTACTTTGTACTTTGAGGTAGTGCGGTGAGGTACTTTGTACTTTGAGGTAGGGCGGTGAGGAACTTTGTACTTTGAGGTCGTGCAGTGAGGAACTTTGTACTTTGAGGTAGTGCGGTGAGGTACTTTGTACTTTGAGTTAGTAGAGTGATGTACTCTGTACTTTGAGGTAGTGCAGTGAGGTGCTTTGTACTTTGAGGTAGTGCGGTGAGGTACTTTGTACTTTGAGGTAGTGTAATGAGGTAGTTTGTACTTTGAAGTCATGCGGTGAGGAACTTTGTACTTTGAGGTAGTAGAGTGAGGTAGTTTGTACTTTGAGGAAGTAGAGTGAGGTACTTTGTACTTTGACGTAGTGCAGTGAGGTACTTCGCACTTTGACGTAGTGCGGTGAGAAACTTCTGTAGTTTGAGGTAGTAGAGTGAGGTACTTTGTACTTTGAGGCAGTAGAGTGAGGAACTTTGTACTTTGAGGTAGTGCGGTGAGGTAATTTGTACTTTGAGGTAGTAGAGTGAGGTACTTTATACTTTGAGGTAGTGCAGTGAGGTACCTTGTACTTTGAGGTAGTACAGTGAGGAACTTTGTACTTTGAGGTAGTAGAGTGAGGTACTTTGTACTTTGAGGTAGGGCGGTGAGGAGCTATGTACTTTGAGAAGGTGCAGTGAGGAACTTTGTACTTTGAGGTAGTGCAGTGAGGTACTTTGAGGTAGTGCAGTGAGGTAGTTTGTAGTTTGAGGCAGTGCGGTGAGGTACTTTGTACTTTGAGGTAGTGCGGTGCAGTAGTTTGTACTTTGAGGTAGTGTAGTGAGGGACTCTGTAGTCTGAGGTAGTAGAGTGAGGTACTTTGTAATTTGTACTTTGAGGTAGTGCAGTGAGGAACTTTGTACTTTGAGGTGGTGCGGTGAGGTACTTTGTACTTTGAGATAGTAGAGTGATGTACTTTGTACTTTGAGGTAGTGCAGTGAGGTGCTTTGTACTTTGAGGTAGTGCGGTGAGGTACTTTGTACTTTGAGGTAGTATAGTGAGGTACTTTGTACTTTGAGGAAGTAGAGTGAGGTACTTTGTACTTTGAGGTAGTGCAGTGAGGATCTTTGTACTTTGCGGTAGTAGAGTGAGGTACTTTGTACTTTGAGGTAGTGCAATGAGGTACTTTGTACTTTGAAGTAGTGCGGTGAGGAACTTTGTACTTTGAGGTAGTAGAGTGAGGTAGTTTGCACTTTGACGTAGGGCGGTGAGGAACTTTGTACTTTGAGGTAGTGCAGTGAGGAACTTTGTACTTTGAGGTGGTGCGGTGAGGTACTTTGTACTTTGAGGTAGTGCAGTGAGGTACTTTGTACTTTGAGGTAGAGCGGTGAGCTACTTTGTACTTTGAGGTAGTAGAGTGATGTACTTTGTACTTTGAGGTAGTGCAGTGAGGTACTTTGTACTTTGAGGTAGTGCGGTGAGGTACTTTGTACTTTGAGGTAGTGCGGTGCAGTACTTTGTACTTTGAGGTAGTGTAGTGAGCTACTTTGTAGTCTGAGGTAGTAGAGTGAGGTACTTTGTAATTTGTACTTTGAGGTAGTGCAGTGAGGAACTTTGTACTTTGAGGTAGTGCAATGAGGTACTTTGTACTTTGAAGTAGTGCGGTGAGGAACTTTGTACTTTGAGGTTGTAGAGTGAAGAACTTTGTACTTTGAGGAAGTAGAGTGAGGTACTTTGTACTTTGAGGTAGTGCAGTGAGGAACTTTGTACTTTGAGGTAGTGCAGTGAGGTACTTTGTACTTTGAGGTAGTAGAGTGAGGTACTTTGTACTTTGAGGTAGTGCGGTGAGGTACTTTGTACTTTGAGGTAGTAGAGTGAGGTAGTTTGTACTTTGAGGTAGTGCAGTGAGGTACTTTGTACTTTGAGGTAGTGCAGTGAGGAACTTTGTACTTTGAGGTAGTAGAGTGAGGTACTTTGTACTTTGAGGTAGTGCGGTGAGGTACTTTGTACTTTGAGGTAGGGCGGTGAGGAACTTTGTACTTTGAGGTCGTGCAGTGAGGAACTTTGTACTTTGAGGTAGTGCGGTGAGGTACTTTGTACTTTGAGTTAGTAGAGTGATGTACTCTGTACTTTGAGGTAGTGCAGTGAGGTGCTTTGTACTTTGAGGTAGTGCGGTGAGGTACTTTGTACTTTGAGGTAGTGTAATGAGGTAGTTTGTACTTTGAAGTCATGCGGTGAGGAACTTTGTACTTTGAGGTAGTAGAGTGAGGTAGTTTGTACTTTGAGGAAGTAGAGTGAGGTACTTTGTACTTTGACGTAGTGCAGTGAGGTACTTCGCACTTTGACGTAGTGCGGTGAGAAACTTCTGTAGTTTGAGGTAGTAGAGTGAGGTACTTTGTACTTTGAGGCAGTAGAGTGAGGAACTTTGTACTTTGAGGTAGTGCGGTGAGGTAATTTGTACTTTGAGGAAGTAGAGTGAGGTACTTTGTACTTTGAGGTAGTAGAGTGAGGAACTTTTTTCTTTGAGGTAGTGTAGTGAGGAACTTTGTAATTTGAGGTAGTAGAGTGAGGTACTTTGTACTTTAAGGTAGTGCGGAGAGGTAATTTGTACTTTGAGGTAGTAGAGTGAGGTACTTTGGACTTTGAGGTAGTGCAGTGAGGTACTTTGTACTTTGAGTTAGTGAAGTGAGGAACTTTGTACTTTGAGGTAGTAGAGTGAGGTACTTTGTACGTTGAGGTAGTGCGGTGAGGTACTTTGTACTTTGAGGTAGTAGAGTGAAGTACTTTGTACTTTGAGGTAGGGCGGTGAGGAACCTTGTACTTTGAGGTCATGCAGTGAGGAACTTTGTACTTTGAGGTAGTGCAGTGAGGTACTTTGTACTTTGAGGTAGAGCGGTGAGCAACTTTGTACTTTGAGGTAGTAGAGTGAGGTAGTTTGTACTTTGAGGTAGTGCGGTGAGGTACTTTGTACTTTGAGGTAGTGCAGTGAGGTACTTTGTACTTTGAGGTAGTAGAGTGAGGTACTTTGTACTTTGAGGTAGTGCGGTGCGGTACTTTGTACTTTGAGGTCGTTGAGTGAGGTACTTTGTACTTTGAGGTAGTAGAGAGAGGAACTTTGTACTTTGAGGTAGCAGAGTGAGGAACTTTGTACTTTGATGTAGTAGAGTGAGGTACTTTGTACTTTGAGGTAGTGCAGTGAGGAACTTTGTACTTTGAGGTAGTAGAGTGAGGAACTTTGTACTTTGAGGTATTGCGGTGAGGTAGTTTGTACTTTGAGGTAGTATAGTGAGGTACTTTGTACTTTGAGGAAGTAGAGTGAGGTACTTTGTACTTTGAGGTAGTGCAGTGAGGAACTTTGTACTTTGCGGTAGTAGAGTGAGGTACTTTGTACTTTGAGGTAGTGCAATGAGGTACTTTGTACTTTGAAGTAGTGCGGTGAGGAACTTTGTACTTTGAGGTAGTAGAGTGAGGTAGTTTGCACTTTGAGGTAGGGCGGTGAGGAACTTTGTACTTTGAGGTAGTGCAGTGAGGAACTTTGTACTTTGAGGTGGTGCGGTGAGGTACTTTGTACTTTGAGGTAGTGCAGTGAGGTACTTTGTACTTTGAGGTAGAGCGGTGAGCTACTTTGTACTTTGAGGTAGTAGAGTGATGTACTTTGTACTTTGAGGGAGTGCAGTGAGGTACTTTGTACTTTGAGGTAGTGCGGTGAGGTACTTTGTACTTTGAGGTAGTGTGGTGCAGTACTTTGTACTTTGAGGTAGTGTAGTGAGCTACTTTGTAGTCTGAGGTAGTAGAGTGAGGTACTTTGTAATTTGTACTTTGAGGTAGTGCAGTGAGGAACTTTGTACTTTGAGGTAGTGCAATGAGGTACTTTGTACTTTGAAGTAGTGCGGTGAGGAACTTTGTACTTTGAGGTTGTAGAGTGAAGTACTTTGTACTTTGAGGAAGTAGAGTGAGGTACTTTGTACTTTGAGGTAGTGCAGTGAGGTACTTTGTACTTTGAGGTAATAGAGTGAGGTACTTTGTACTTTGAGGTAGGGCGGTGAGGAACTTTGTACTTTGAGGTCGTGCAGTGAGGAACTTTGTACTTTGAGGTAGTGCGGAGAGGTAATTTGTACTTTGAGGTAGTAGAGTGAGGTACTTTGTACTTTGAGGTAGTGCAGTGAGGTTCTTTGTACTTTGAGTTAGTGAAGTGAGGAACTTTGTACTTTGAGGTAGTAGAGTGAAGTACTTTGTACTTTGAGGTAGGGCGGTGAGGAACCTTGTACTTTGAGGTCGTGCAGTGAGGAAATTTGTACTTTGAGGTAGTGCAGTGAGGTACTTTGTACTTTGAGGTAGAGCGGTGAGCTACTTTGTACTTTGAGGTAGTAGAGTGAGGTACTTTGTACTTTGAGGTAGTGCGGTGAGGTACTTTGTACTTTGAGGTAGTGCAGTGAGGAACTTTGTACTTTGAGGTAGTAGAGTGAGGTACTTTGTACTTTGAGGTAGTGCGGTGCGGTACTTTGTACTTTGAGGTAGTAGAGTGAGGTACTTTGTACTTTGAGGTAGTAGAGTGAGGAAATTTGTACTTTGAGGTAGCAGAGTGAGGAACTTTGTACTTTGATGTAGCAGAGTGAGGTACTTTGTACTTTGAGGTAGTGCAGTGAGGAACTTTGTACTTTGAGGTAGTAGAGTGAGGAACATTGTACTTTGAGGTATTGCGGTGAGGTAGTCTGTACTTTGAGGTAGTGCAGTGAGGTATCTTGAGGTAGTGCGGTGAGGAACTTTGTACTTTGAGGTAGTAGAGTGAGGTACTTTGTACTTTGAGGTAGTGCAGTGAGCTACTTTGTACTTTGAGGGAGTAGAGTGAGGTACTTTGTACTTTGAGATAGGGCGGTGAGGAACTATGTTCTTTGAGGTAGTGCAGTGAGGAACTTTGTACTTTGAGGTAGTGCAGTGAGGTACTTTGAGGTAGTGCAGTGAGGTACTTTGTACTTTGAGGTAGTGCGGTGAGGTACTTTGTCCTTTGAGGTAGTGCGGTGCAGTACTTTGTACTTTGAGGTAGTGTAGTGAGGTACTTTGTAGTCTGAGGTAGTAGTGTGAGGTACTTTGTAATTTGTACTTTGAGGTAGTGCAGTGAGGAACATTGTACTTTGTGGTAGTGCGGTGAGGTACTTTGTACTTTGAGGTAGTGCAGTGAGGAACTTTGCACTTTGAGGTAGTGCGGTGTGGTATTTTGTACTTTGAGGTAGTGCGGTGAGGTACTTTGTACTTTGATATAGTGCGGTGCAGTACTTTGTACTTTGAGGTAGTGTAGTGAGGTACTTTGTAGTCTGAGGTAGTAGAGTGAGGTACTTTGTAATTTGTACTTTGAGGTAGTGCTGTGAGGAACTTTGTACTTTGAGGTGGTGCGGTGAGGTACTTTGTACTTTGAGGTAGTGCAGTGAGGAACTTTGTAGTTTGAGGTAGTGCGGTGAGGTACTTTGTACTTTGAGATAGTAGAGTGATGTACTTTATACTTTGATGTAGTGCAGTGAGGTGCTTTGTACTTTGAGGTAGGGCGGTGAGGTACTTTGTACTTTGAGGTAGTGCAATGAGGTACTTTGTACTTTGAAGTAGTGCGGTGAGGAACTTTGTACTTTGAGGTAGTAGAGTGAGGTACTTTGTACTTTGAGGAAGTAGAGTGAGGTACTTTGTACTTTGAGGTACTGCAGAGAGGAACTTTGTACTTTGAGGTAGTAGAGTGAGGTACTTTGTACTTTGAGGTAGTAGAGTGAGGAACTTTGTTCTTTGAGGTAGTGTAGTGAGGAACTTTGTAATTTGAGGTAGTAGAGTGAGGTACTTTGTACTTTGAGGTAGTGCGGTGAGGTAATTTGTACTTTGAGGTAGTAGAGTGAGGTACTTTGTACTTTGAGGTAGTGCAGTGAGGTACTTTGTACTTTGAGGTAGTGCAGTGTGGAACTTTGTACTTTGAGGTAGTAGAGTGAGGTACTTTGTACTTTGAGGTAGTGCAGTGAGGAACTTTGTACTTTGAGGTAGTAGAGTGAGGAACTTTGTACTTTGAGGTAGTGCTGTGAGGTAGTTTGTACTTTCAGGTAGTGCAGTGAGGTACCTTGAGGTAGTGCGGTGAGGAACTTTGTACTTTGAGGTAGTAGAGTGAGGTACTTTGTACTTTGAGGTAGTGCAGTGAGGTACTTTGTACTTTGAGGTAGAGCGGTGAGCTACTTTGTACTTTGAGGTAGTAGAGTGAGGTACTTTGTACTTTGAGGTAGGGCGGTGAGGAACTATGTAGTTTGAGATAGTGCAGTGAGGAACTTTGTACTTTGAGGTAGTGCAGTGAGGTACTTTGAGGTAGTGCAGTGAGGTAGTTTGTAGTTTGAGGCAGTGCGGTGAGGTACTTTGTACTTTGAGGTAGTGCGGTGCAGTAGTTTGTACTTTGAGGTAGTGTAGTGAGGGACTCTGTAGTCTGAGGTAGTAGAGTGAGGTACTTTGTAATTTGTACTTTGAGGTAGTGCAGTGAGGAACTTTGTACTTTGAGGTGGTGCGGTGAGGTACTTTGTACTTTGAGATAGTAGAGTGATGTACTTTGTACTTTGAGGTAGTGCACTGAGGTGCTTTGTACTTTGAGGTAGTGCGGTGAGGTACTTTGTACTTTGAGGTAGTATAGTGAGGTACTTTGTACTTTGAGGAAGTAGAGTGAGGTACTTTGTACTTTGAGGTAGTGCAGTGAGGAACTTTGTACTTTGCGGTAGTAGAGTGAGGTACTTTGTACTTTGAGGTAGTGCACTGAGGTACTTTGTACTTTGAAGTAGTGCGGTGAGGAACTTTGTACTTTGAGGTAGTAGAGTGAGGTAGTTTGCACTTTGAGGTAGGGCGGTGAGGAACTTTGTACTTTGAGGTAGTGCAGTGAGGTACTTTGTACTTTGAGGTAGAGCGGTGAGCTACTTTGTACTTTGAGGTAGTAGAGTGATGTACTTTGTACTTTGAGGTAGTGCAGTGAGGTACTTTGTACTTTGAGGTAGTGCGGTGAGGTACTTTGTACTTTGAGGTAGTGCGGTGCAGTACTTTGTACTTTGAGGTAGTGTAGTGAGCTACTTTGTAGTCTGAGGTAGTAGAGTGAGGTACTTTGTAATTTGAGGTAGAGCGGTGAGCTACTTTGTACTTTGAGGTAGTAGAGTGATGTAGTTTGCACTTTGACGTAGGGCGGTGAGGAACTTTGTACTTTGAGGTAGTGCAGTGAGGAACTTTGTACTTTGAGGTGGTGCGGTGAGGTACTTTGTACTTTGAGGTAGTGCAGTGAGGTACTTTGTACTTTGAGGTAGAGCGGTGAGCTACTTTGTACTTTGAGGTAGTAGAGTGATGTACTTTGTACTTTGAGGTAGTGCAGTGAGGTACTTTGTACTTTGAGGTAGTGCGGTGAGGTACTTTGTACTTTGAGGTAGTGCGGTGCAGTACTTTGTACTTTGAGGTAGTGTAGTGAGCTACTTTGTAGTCTGAGGTAGTAGAGTGAGGTACTTTGTAATTTGTACTTTGAGGTAGTGCAGTGAGGAACTTTGTACTTTGAGGTAGTGCAATGAGGTACTTTGTACTTTGAAGTAGTGCGGTGAGGAACTTTGTACTTTGAGGTTGTAGAGTGAAGAACTTTGTACTTTGAGGAAGTAGAGTGAGGTACTTTGTACTTTGAGGTAGTGCAGTGAGGAACTTTGTACTTTGAGGTAGTGCAGTGAGGTACTTTGTACTTTGAGGTAGTAGAGTGAGGTACTTTGTACTTTGAGGTAGTGCGGTGAGGTACTTTGTACTTTGAGGTAGTAGAGTGAGGTAGTTTGTACTTTGAGGTAGTGCAGTGAGGTACTTTGTACTTTGAGGTAGTGCAGTGAGGAACTTTGTACTTTGAGGTGGTAGAGTGAGGTACTTTGTACTTTGAGGTAGTGCGGTGAGGTACTTTGTACTTTGAGGTAGGGCGGTGAGGAACTTTGTACTTTGAGGTCGTGCAGTGAGGAACTTTGTACTTTGAGGTAGTGCGGTGAGGTACTTTGTACTTTGAGTTAGTAGAGTGATGTACTCTGTACTTTGAGGTAGTGCAGTGAGGTGCTTTGTACTTTGAGGTAGTGCGGTGAGGTACTTTGTACTTTGAGGTAGTGTAATGAGGTACTTTGTACTTTGAAGTCATGCGGTGAGGAACTTTGTACTTTGAGGTAGTAGAGTGAGGTACTTTGTACTTTGAGGTAGGGCGGTGAGGAACTTTGTACTTTGAGGTAGTGCAGTGAGGAACTTTGTACTTTGAGGTAGTAGAGTGAGGAACTTTGTACTTTGAGGTAGTGCGGTGAGGTAGTTTGTACTTTGAGGTAGTGCAGTGAGGTACCTTGAGGTAGTGCGGTGAGGAACTTTGTACGTTGAGGTAGTAGAGTGAGGTACTTTGTACTTTGAGGTAGTGCAGTGAGGTACTTTGTACTTTGAGGTAGAGCGGTGAGCTACTTTGTACTTTGAGGTAGTAGAGTGAGGTACTTTGTACTTTGAGGTAGTAGAGTGAGGAACTTTTTTCTTTGAGGTAGTGTAGTGAGGAACTTTGTAATTTGAGGTAGTAGAGTGAGGTACTTTGTACTTTGAGGTAGTGCGGAGAGGTAATTTGTACTTTGAGGTAGTAGAGTGAGGTACTTTGGACTTTGAGGTAGTGCAGTGAGGTACTTTGTACTTTGAGTTAGTGAAGTGAGGAACTTTGTACTTTGAGGTAGTAGAGTGAGGTACTTTGTACGTTGAGGTAGTGCGGTGAGGTACTTTGTACTTTGAGGTAGTAGAGTGAAGTACTTTGTACTTTGAGGTAGGGCGGTGAGGAACCTTGTACTTTGAGGTCGTGCAGTGAGGAACTTTGTACTTTGAGGTAGTGCAGTGAGGTACTTTGTACTTTGAGGTAGAGCGGTGAGCAACTTTTTACTTTGAGGTAGTAGAGTGAGGTACTTTGTACTTTGAGGTAGTGCGGTGAGGTACTTTGTACTTTGAGGTAGTGCAGTGAGGTACTTTGTACTTTGAGGTAGTAGAGTGAGGTACTTTGTAGTTTGAGGTAGTGCGGTGCGGTACTTTGTACTTTGAGGTCGTTGAGTGAGGTACTTTGTACTTTGAGGTAGTAGAGTGAGGAACTTTGTACTTTGAGGTAGCAGAGTGAGGAACTTTGTACTTTGATGTAGTAGAGTGAGGTACTTTGTACTTTGAGGTAGTGCAGTGAGGAACTTTGTACTTTGAGGTAGTAGAGTGAGGAACTTTGTACTTTGAGGTATTGCGGTGAGGTAGTTTGTACTTTGAGGTAGTAGAGTGAGGTACTTTGTACTTTGAGGAAGTAGAGTGAGGTACTTTGTACTTTGAGGTAGTGCAGTGAGGAACTTTGTACTTTGCGGTAGTAGAGTGAGGTACTTTGTACTTTGAGGTAGTGCAATGAGGTACTTTGTACTTTGAAGTAGTGCGGTGAGGAACTTTGTACTTTGAGGTAGTAGAGTGAGGTAGTTTGCACTTTGAGGTAGGGCGGTGAGGAACTTTGTACTTTGAGGTAGTGCAGTGAGGAACTTTGTACTTTGAGGTGGTGCGGTGAGGTACTTTGTACTTTGAGGTAGTGCAGTGAGGTACTTTGTACTTTGAGGTAGAGCGGTGAGCTACTTTGTACTTTGAGGTAGTAGAGTGATGTACTTTGTACTTTGAGGGAGTGCAGTGAGGTACTTTGTACTTTGAGGTAGTGCGGTGAGGTACTTTGTACTTTGAGGTAGTGTGGTGCAGTACTTTGTACTTTGAGGTAGTGTAGTGAGCTACTTTGTAGTCTGAGGTAGTAGAGTGAGGTACTTTGTAATTTGTACTTTGAGGTAGTGCAGTGAGGAACTTTGTACTTTGAGGTAGTGCAATGAGGTACTTTGTACTTTGAAGTAGTGCGGTGAGGAACTTTGTACTTTGAGGTTGTAGAGTGAAGTACTTTGTACTTTGAGGAAGTAGAGTGAGGTACTTTGTACTTTGAGGTAGTGCAGTGAGGTACTTTGTACTTTGAGGTAATAGAGTGAGGTACTTTGTACTTTGAGGTAGGGCGGTGAGGAACTTTGTACTTTGAGGTCGTGCAGTGAGGAACTTTGTACTTTGAGGTAGTGCGGTGAGGTACTTTGTACTTTGAGTTAGTAGAGTGATGTACTCTGTACTTTGAGGTAGTGCAGTGAGGTGCTTTGTACTTTGAGGTAGTGCGGTGAGGTACTTTGTACTTTGAGGTAGTGTAATGAGGTACTTTGTACTTTGAAGTCATGCGGTGAGGAACTTTGTACTTTGAGGTAGTAGAGTGAGGTACTTCGTACTTTGAGGAAGTAGAGTGAGGTACTTTGTACTTTGACGTAGTGCAGTGAGGTACTTCGCACTTTGACGTAGTGCGGTGAGAAACTTCTGTAGTTTGAGGTAGTAGAGTGAGGTACTTTGTACTTTGAGGCAGTAGAGTGAGGAACTTTGTACTTTGAGGTAGTGCGGTGAGGTAATTTGCACTTTGAGGTAGTAGAGTGAGGTACTTTATACTTTGAGGTAGTGCAGTGAGGTACCTTGTACTTTGAGGTAGTGGAGTGAGGAACTTTGTACTTTGAGGTAGTAGAGTGAGGTACTTTGTACTTTGAGGTAGTGCGGTGAGGTACTTCGTACTTTGAGGTAGTAGAGTGAGGTACTTTGTACTTTGAGGTAGGGCGGTGAGGAACTTTGTACTTTGAGGAAGTAGAGTGAGGTACTTTGTACTTTGAGGTAGTAGAGTGAGGAACTTTGTTCTTTCAGGTAGTGTAGTGAGGAACTTTGTAATTTGAGGTAGTAGAGTGAGGTACTTTGTACTTTGAGGTAGTGCGGAGAGGTAATTTGTACTTTGAGGTAGTAGAGTGAGGTACTTTGGACTTTGAGGTAGTGCAGTGAGGTACTTTGTACTTTGAGTTAGTGAAGTGAGGAACTTTGTACTTTGAGGTAGTAGAGTGAGGTACTTTGTACGTTGAGGTAGTGCGGTGAGGTACTTTGTACTTTGAGGTAGTAGAGTGAAGTACTTTGTACTTTGAGGTAGGGCGGTGAGGAACCTTGTACTTTGAGGTCGTGCAGTGAGGAACTTTGTACTTTGAGTTAGTGCAGTGAGGTACTTTGTACTTTGAGGTAGAGCGGTGAGCTACTTTGTACTTTGAGGTAGTAGAGTGAGGTACTTTGTACTTTGAGGTAGTGCGGTGCGGTACTTTGTACTTTGAGGTAGTAGAGTGAGGTACTTTGTACTTTGAGGTAGTGCAGTGAGGAACTTTGTACTTTGAGGTAGTAGAGTGAGGAACTTTGTACTTTGAGGTAGTGCGGTGAGGTAGTTTGTACTTTGAGGTAGTGCAGTGAGGTACCTTGAGGTAGTGCGGTGAGGAACTTTGTACGTTGAGGTAGTAGAGTGAGGTACTTTGTACTTTGAGGTAGTGCAGTGAGGTACTTTGTACTTTGAGGTAGAGCGGTGAGCTACTTTGTACTTTGAGGTAGTAGAGTGAGGTACTTTGTACTTTGAGTTAGGGCGGTGAGGAACTATATACTTTGAGGTAGTGCAGTGAGGAACTTTGTACTTTGAGGTAGTGCAGTGAGGTACTTTGAGGTAGTGCAGTGAGGTACTTTGTACTTTGAGGTAGTGCGGTGAGGTACTTTGTACTTTGAGGTAGAGCGGTGCAGTACTTTGTACTTTGAGGTAGTGTAGTGAGCTACTTTGTAGTCTGAGGTAGTAGAGTGAGGTACTTTGTAATTTGTACTTTGAGGTAGTGCAGTGAGGAACTTTGTACTTTGAGGTGGTGCGGTGAGGTACTTTGTACTTTGAGGTAGTGCAGTGAGGAACTTTGAACTTTGAGGTAGTGCGGTGAGGTACTTTGTACTTTGAGATAGTAGAGTGATGTACTTTGTAATTTGAGGTAGTGCACTGACGTGCTTTGTACTTTGAAGGATTGCGGTGAGGTACTTTGAACTTTGCGGTAGTAGAGTGAGGTACTTTGTACTTTGAGGACGTAGAGTGAGGTACTTTGTACTTTGAGGTAGTGCAGTGAGGAACTTTGTACTTTGAGGTAGTAGAGTGCGGTACTTTGTACTTTGAAGTAGTGCAGTGAGGAACTTTGTACTTTGAGGTAGTGCAGTGAGGTACTTTGTACTTTGAGGTAGAGCGGTGAGCTACTTTGTACTTTGAGGTAGTAGAGTGAGGTACTTTGTACTTTGAGGTAGTGCGGTGAGGTACTTTGTACTTTGAGGTAGTGCAGTGAGGTACTTTGTACATTGAGGTAGTAGAGTGAGGTACTTTGTACTTTGAGGTTGTGCGGTGCGGTACTTTGTACTTTGAGGTAGTAGAGTGAGGTACTTTGTACTTTGAGGTAGTGCAGTGAGGAACTTTGTACTTTGAGGTAGTAGAGTGAGGAACTTTGTACTTTGAGGTAGTGCGGTGAGGTAGTTTGTACTTTGAGGTAGTGCAGTGAGGTACCTTGAGGTAGTGCGGTGAGGAACTTTGTACTTTGAGGTAGTAGAGTGAGGTACTTTGTACTTTGAGGTAGTGCAGTGAGGTACTTTGTACTTTGAGGTAGAGCGGTGAGCTACTTTGTACTTTGAGGTAGTAGAGTGAGGTACTTTGTACTTTGAGTTAGGGCGGTGAGGAACTATATACTTTGAGGTAGTGCAGTGAGGAACTTTGTACTTTGAGGTAGTGCAGTGAGGTACTTTGAGGTAGTGCAGTGAGGTACTTTGTACTTTGAGGTAGTGCGGTGAGGTACTTTGTACTTTGAGGTAGAGCGGTGCAGTACTTTGTTCCTTGAGGTAGTGTAGTGAGCTACTTTGTAGTCTGAGGTAGTAGAGTGAGGTACTTTGTAATTTGTACTTTGAGGTAGTGCAGTGAGGAACTTTGTACTTTGAGGTGGTGCGGTGAGGTACTTTGTACTTTGAGGTAGTGCAGTGAGGAACTTTGAACTTTGAGGTAGTGCGGTGAGGTACTTTGTACTTTGAGATAGTAGAGTGATGTACTTTGTAATTTGAGGTAGTGCAGTGAGGTGCTTTGTACTTTGAGGTAGTGCGGTGAGGTACTTTGTACTTTGCGGTAGTAGAGTGAGGTACTTTGTACTTTGAGGACGTAGAGTGAGGTACTTTGTACTTTGAGGTAGTGCAGTGAGGAACTTTGTACTTTGAGGTAGTAGAGTGCGGTACTTTGTAATTTGAGGTAGTGCAATGAGGTACTTTGCACTTTGAGGTAGTGCGGTGAGGAACTTTGTACTTTGAGGTAGTAGAGTGAAGTAGTTTGTACTTTGAGGTAGTAGAGTGAGGAACTTTGTTCTTTGAGGTAGTGTAGTGAGGAACTTTGTAATTTGAGGTAGTAGAGTGAGGTACTTTGTACTTTGAGGTAGTGCGGTGAGGTAATTTGTACTTTGAGGTAGTGCAGTGAGGTACTTTGTACTTTGAGGTAGTGCGGTGAGGTACTTTGTACTTTGAGGTAGTAGAGTGAGGTACTTTGTACTTTGAAGTAGGGCGGTGAGGAACTATGTACTTTGAGGTAGTGCAGTGAGGAACTTTGTACTTTGAGGTAGTGCACTGAGGTACTTTGAGGTAGTGCAGTGAGGTACTTTGTACTTTGAGGTAGTGCGGTGAGGTACTTTGTACTTTGATGTATTGCGGTGCAGTACTTTGTACTTTGAGGTAGTGTAGTGAGGTACTTTGTAGTCTGAGGTAGTAGAGTGAAGTACTTTGTAATTTGTACTTTGAGGTAGTGCAGTGAGGAACTTTGTACTTTGAGGTGGTGCGGTGAGGTACTTTGTACTTTGAGGTAGTGCAGTGAGGAACTATGTACTTTGAGGTAGTGCGGTGAGGTACTTTGTACTTTGAGATAGTAGAGTGATGTACTTTGTACTTTGAGGTAGTGCAGTGAGGTGCTTTGTACTTTGAGGTAGTGCGGTGAGGTACTTTGTACTTTGAGGTAGTGCAATGAGGTACTTTGTACTTTGAAGTAGTGCGGTGACGAACTTTGTACTTTGAGGTAGTAGAGTGAGGTACTTTGTACTTTGAGGAAGTAGAGTGAGGTACTTTGTAATTTGAGGTAGTGCAGTGAGGAACTTTGTACTTTGAGGTAGTAGAGTGAGGTACTTTTTACTTTGAGGTAGTGCGGTGAGGAACTTTGTACTTTGAGGTAGTGCGGTGAGGTACTTTGTACTTTGAGGTAGTAGAGTGAGGAACTGTGTACTTTGAGGTAGTGCGGTGAGGTACTTTGTACTTTGAGGTAGTGCAGTGAGGTACTTTGTACTTTGAGGTAGTAGAGTGAGGTTATTTGTACTTTGTGGTAGTGCGGTGCCGTACTTTGTACTTTGAGGTAGTAGAGTGAGGAACTTTGTACTTTGAGGTAGTGCGGTGAGGTAGTTTGTACTTTGAGTAGTGCAGTGAGGTACCTTGAGGTAGTGCGGTGAGGAACTTTGTACTTTGAGGTAGTAGAGTGAGGTACTTTGTACTTTGATGTAGTGCAGTGAGGAACTTTGTACTTTGAGGTAGTGCAGTGAGGTACTTTGTACTTTGAGGTAGAGCGGTGAGCTACTTTGTACTTTGAGGTAGTAGAGTGAGGTACTTTGTAGTTTGAGGTAGTGCGCTGAGGTACTTTGTACTTTGAGGTAGTGCAGTGAGGTACTTTGTACTTTGAGGTAGTAGAGTGAGGTACTTTGTACTTCGAGGTAGTGCAGTGAGGAAGTTTGTACTTTGAGGTAGTAGAGTGAGGAACTTTGTACTTTGAGGTAGTGCGGTGAGGTAGTTTGTACTTTGAGGTAGTGCAGTGAGGTACCTTGAGGTAGTGCGGTGAGGAACTTTGTACTTTGAGGTAGTAGAGTGAGGTAATTTGTACTTTGAGGTAGTGCAGTGAGGTACTTTTTACTTTGATGTAGAGCGGTGAGCTACTTTGTACTTTGAGGTAGTAGAGTGAGGTACTTTGTACTTCGAGGTAGGGCGGTGAGGAGCTATGTACTTTGAGGTAGTGCAGTGAGGAACTTTGTACTTTGAGGTAGTGCAGTGAGGTACTCTGTACTTTGAGGTAGTGCGGTGAGGTACTTTGTACTTTGAGGTAGTGCGGTGCAGTACTTTGTACTTTGAGGTAGTGTAGTGAGGTACTTTTGTAGTCTGAGGTAGTAGAGTGAGGTTCTTTGTAATTTGTACTTTGAGGTAGTGCAGTGAGGAACTTTGTACTTTGAGGTGGTGCGGTGAGGTACTTTGTACTTTGAGGTAGTGCAGTGAGGAACTTTGTACTTTGAGGTAGTGCGGTGAGGTACTTTGTACTTTGAGATAGTAGAGTGATGTACTTTGTAATTTGAGGTAGTGCAGTGAGGTGCTTTGTACTTTGAGGTAGTGCGGTGAGGTACTTTGTACTTTGAGGTAGTAGAGTGAGGTACTTTGTACTTTGAGGACGTAGAGTGAGGTACTTTGTACTTTGAGGTAGTGCAGTGAGGAACTTTGTACTTTGAGGTAGTAGAGTGAGGTACTTTGTAATTTGAGGTAGTGCAGTGAGGTACTTTGTACTTTGAGGTAGTGCGGTGAGGTACTTTGTACTTTGAGGTAGTAGAGTGAGGAACTGTGTACTTTGAGGTAGGGCGGTGAGGAACTTTGTACTTTGAGGTAGTGCAGTGAGGAACTTTGTACTTTGAGGTAGTAGAGTGAGGAACTTTGTACTTTGAGGTAGTGCGGTGAGGTAGTTTGTACTTTGAGGTAGTGCAGTGAGGTACCTTGAGGTAGTGCGGTGAGGAACTTTGTACGTTGAGGTAGTAGAGTGAGGTACTTTGTACTTTGAGGTAGTGCAGTGAGGTACTTTGTACTTTGAGGTAGAGCGGTGAGCTACTTTGTACTTTGAGGT